>NW_022436987.1:7385353-7471044 GCF_009761245.1 Sapajus apella
GGAGGGATAACATGGGGAGAAATGCCAGATATAGTATGTACCTAAAGTAAAATAATGATAATAAAAAAAAAGAAAGTAAGAAACTCTGATTAGTGGGTCCTTGTGGAAAGAGAGGCTAAAGAAGAGGATTTAGCTTTTTCTCATTTTATACCTTTCTCTATAAATAACCTGCATTAGGTCTTTTTTTTTTTTTTTTTAATGCCAAGGAGTATGTATCATCAGTGGGACTTTGGGCCACTTAGTTTTTTACCTTTTTTTTAAATTAAAAAACAAACCTGATAAATGCTATTAAAAATCATTGCAGTTACTGTACTTCTAGGATTTTCTTTATTTTATTTTATTTTTTTTTTTTTTGAGACGGAGTTTCACTCACGTTACCCAGGCTGGAGTGCAATGGCGCGATCTCGGCTCACCGCAACCTCCGCCTCCTGGGTTCAGGCAATTCTCCTGCCTCAGCTTCCTGAGTAGCTGGGATTACAGGCACGCACCACCATGCCCAGCTAATTTTTTGTATTTTTGGTAGAGATGGGGTTTCACCATGTTGACCAGGATGGTCTCGATCTCTTGACCTCGTGATCCACCCGCCTCGGCCTCCCAAAGTGCTGGGATTACAGGCTTCAGCCACCGCACCCGGCCACTTCTAGGATTTTCTAAGACAGCCCTGAGTTCAAACATTCTGTCCCTTTGGTCTCATGTACTAAAGAAATGTCTCAGAATTTTTAACAGCATTTAGAAAAGAAACTTCCTCCCCTACTTGGAAGTACTGCCAAATCCTAAATCAGACCTCAGGTTCCAATTTCTAGTATAGAAAATATATTCAAAATTTTTCTTTAATAAGAGCATTATTTTTTTTCATCTCTGGGAGTCCTCTCCAAATGCTCAGAATAAGAATAGATTAACATTTTTAGGAATCTGAGGATGTGAACATGCCTTTATAGGGTTGTGTGTGTCTGCCAACCCCTAAGCTTAAGAGGCTAGGTAGTTCCCCAGGTACTAGGACCACCGGAGGCACCCACTGTGTCCAGAGATGCGGGGTTGCTTTCTGAGTTGTCCCCAGTTACAGATCCTGCCGAAGACAGGCCTGCTGCTGTCCATTCCTGTTCTAGGATCTCACCTTTTCTGTGCATCTCCGTCTTACCTTTTCTTGGTGACCACTGGCGCTCCTACAGCGGAGACAAGACGTTCCAAGAACCTGAGTCTGATGATAAAGTTTGAGCGTCTAGATCAACCTTCTCTTAAAGGCAGGCCTATTGTAATATTTTGTTACAAGCCCATAAATTCTTCTTTTTTTGTTAAGCTATTTATGTTACTTTTTGGTCTTATAAAGATCTGTAAGTGCTATGCTGAAGGCAGTTTTCCAGGTCTCTGGGCCTAGTGAGCATCCTAATATCTCCTCTCCCTGCTGTCCTAGGCTGCCCTGAGGAACCATCATGCCTCAGGTTCCAGAGCTGGCAGTGTCATCCTGCCAACTGCCCTGCTCAAGCCTCCACCCCGGGCTGTCTCCTCTGACTTCCTGTCTGATGGCTGGGGTCCCACTACCCTTGGATTAACCTTCACATGACAGCTGCCCACCATGTCTTTAACCAGATGAGTCTGGGAAGCACAATGACCTGAAGCCGAGGTGGGGAGTACTGGGCTCAGCTATGGGGGGCTGCAGTAGCGCAGTCGGGAACAACGAGGCAGGGACCAGCAGTGAGAAGAGAGAAACAAAGGCGTATAGATTAATTTCTCTGGGGAAGTTTTCCCACCTGAAGCATCTCTGCAAGTCTGGCAATTCCAACCTGTGGTCTCCTTCCCTGAGCACGTTTCAGTCGTCTAACAAAGAGAGCAAAGGCACTACAGCTTGGAAAACTACACGTTGCTATCCGGTAAAGCTGAAGACACACACACCCTATGGCCTAATTCCACTCTTAGGTATAAGCCCTGGGGAAATACGTGCATATTTGCTTTAGGATATACATACCAAGAACACTTACTGCAGCATTACTCATAATAGTTAAAACCTGGGAACAATCCAAATGTTCATCAGTAGTAGCATGGATAAATAAATATGGCATATTTAGCCAGCAGAATATACTATACAGCCATGAAAATTAATTCACTACAGCCACCACAGCAACATGGATGAATCTCATGAACACAACTGAGAAAAAAAGCAAGAGGTGGAGAAACCCCATAAACTCGATGACGTGAGTCTAGTCATGCAAAGCTCAAAACAGGCAAAACTAAACTATCTTCTTTAAAGACACAAACTCAGATGGTAAAACTAGAGGAAAAGGAAGGAGACGCCACAAAGTGGTGGGAGGGGTCATGAGTATGATCAGAGAGGCCCCTGCAAGGGGTTTGGGGGTGCTGACAATGATTCATGTTTTTTTGTTTTTGTTTTTTTTTTTTTTTTTTTTTTTTTTGAGACAGAGTCTCACTCTGTCACCCAGGCTGGAGTGCAATGGCACGATCTTGGCTCACCGCAATCTCCACCTCCCGGGTTCAAGCAGTCCTCCTGCCTCAGCCTCCCAAGTAGCTGGGATTACAGACATGTGCCATGACATCTGGCTAATGTTTTGTATTTTTAGTAGAGATGGGGTTTCACCATATTGGCCAGGCTGGTCTCAAACTCCTGATCTCAAGTGATCTGCCTGCCTCAGCCTCCCAAAGTGTGGGATTATAGACGTGAGGCATTGCACCCGGCCCATGGTTCATGTCTTGACGTGAGTGGTGAGGACATGGGTGTTTGCTTTATAGTTACTTATTATAATGTATAATTTTCTATGCACTTTTCTGCATGCATGTTCATTTTCATAATCTAAAAAGTGGAAGTGGGAGAGAGCCTTGTTTTAAGAGGAGGCTGGATGACACTGTCACCCTCTGCTTTCTCTCCACTTCCAAATTTACCAATATGGTCCCAGAAGAGAAATCCCTGCTTGGTGCTCATGTCCCCACACTTCTCTTGGAGGGGATCAGTCCTGAGACCTCCAGCACTGTCAGAAGCAAACTCATCCTTGACTGAGCCTGACTCAGCCATCCCTGATGGCATCTCCTGGACTCTTGTGATCCCAAGGATGTAATTGAGTGTGCTATGTGGGGAGACAGTCTGTTGTGATTTCCTTGGATGGAAACCAAATGGAAATAAAAATAGTTGTGCCAGATTGTTGGTGTGCGTCACGGCTCAGGAGTAGCCCCGGGATGCCTGGGCTTGGGCTGGAACCTGGCGTCCACATTGCTTGCCCGATTTCCTCCACCTCCTCCGCTCAGGCTGCTACGTGTGCCAGCTCTCCGAGTGAGACAGGAAGGTTGTGTTTAGCTCAGGCATCTTTTCATCAAGACTATTTCACAGGGTTTGGAGGGTTTGTCTCTGAAGCACCTGGCAGACAGCCTGGCATAAAGCAGGTGGTCAATGACCGGTGGATATCAGTTGGTCCCTTGCTGCTCTGACATGGCAACACTGAGGTTGGGACTAAGGAGGTCATTGCCCCTTAAGAAGAGCCTAGAACAAGTTATCTCTGAGGCCCTCAGAAGCTTTGTTCAAGGGACATAAGTCCCTTGCCTGGGGCTGGGGAGCGGTGAGACAGTTTGGGAAACTTTTGCTCTGTGGGATGTAGGCTGCCTGATGACTAGCTGTGCAAACAGAACCTCGGACTTCCCTCCACCTTTCTCTCCTTTGTCCCCAGAAAGTTCAGGGTCAGCAAATGCAGGGTCAGAAACCCTGCACTCAAGCCCTTTGCTAGGGATTTGTGGAGGCTGATCAAAGTGCTCAAGGTGGCCAGGGATGCCAGGCAATGTTGGCATCCTGCTGATACGGAAACCCAGCTTGGATCTCCGGAGCCCTCTCCTTAGATGAAGCAGGTAATTTCCTGGACCAACCACACTTGGAGAGAACCAGGTTTGCAAGGAGCTGAGAGCAGCCTAGGCAGGTCACAGGAGGGATGTGGGGCTGGCAGGGGAAAGTCAGAAAGAAAACTTGATCACTGACTGCAAATAAAAGCTTCATGTGGTGCGATGAAATCACCCTATATGGCTTGAGAGGAAATTCTCTGCAAGGAGCTGCATGCAAATAGGTCATCAAGTAATGGCAAAAATATGCGGCCAAATGGAGGTGCCTCTGTAGTTTCTGTGTCTCTAAGGACTAAGTAAACTCCAGGAAGCACTCAGGGCTTGATGCCACAGAGGATGGGGAATAAGAGATGCTCCCTCTGCCCCCACCAGCTCCCTTGGCCAGCCTTCTAACTCCTGCTTTCTGCTTCCTCTCTCTCCAAGGGGACCTGCCCTGAGTCTGACCAGCATCCCCATGTTCCCTGTGGCCAGGATCAGGCAGGGACACAGAGATTGCTTGAGACACTTTCTGGTGACTAATGCAGTATACTTGAACGGGAAACAGACTGGAAAGGACTTAGGAGGAGCTATAAATAGCCCATGTCCTAAAAAAATGAACTTGGGAAGAAATGGAATTAACAAACTGGGAGGAGAACAAGATCACAGGCTCCAAGTAAGACCAAGCCTTCTCTTGGGAAATGAGCTTTTCTCCCAGATGGAGCTCCGTCTGCCCTTGCAGGATCAGCTCCCGCAAGTGTGCGCTGCTCCACCCTAGGGCTGACCAGCCAGCTCAGCCTGACTGCCAATATGATGCCTGGAATTGTTTGTGGTTCTGGGGACCAAGCCTTGCCAGGGTCATCATGTGAGGGTGTGTATGTGCAGGATGGCGGTGGCTGAAGCTCAGGGTTCAAGGACCATGAACCATGGTGGTAAAGTAGAGAATTGGAGCAGTGATAGGTCAGGAACATCCCTTCTGATGTTCCTCAGTTCTCTCCTGTTCTCTGGGCTTCAGCAATCTGCTGTCATCTGGAATCCAGTGAGGGGAGGGGTGAGTCAGGCAGGAGAACTAGCTCAGGTAGGAGCTAGGGCAAGTCAGGAGAGCAAGTCGGCAGCCTGGGGTCTGACACCAGCCAAGACACTCAATGGCAGAGTAACGTAGAATAAACACTCCATTTCACTAAGATGGCTCCTTTTCTATAAGATTGAGAGGTTAGACGAATTCACTGGATTTAAATCCTTTTCTTTTTCAAAGCTGCATAACCTTTCTCCAAAGGAAATCACAAGGGAAGAACAGTGCTGCCCTGGTTAATGTCGGGACTCAGGATTTCTCGTGCTTATACTCAACCATTTCCTGATCGGTAGCCCCGAGAAACTGCCGCGGTGTAGCAGGGCATCACCCAGCACTGCTGAAAGCCACAGGACTGGAGCACTTGGCAAGTTTGGCTGGCCACCCAAACACAACTCCTCACAGTTTCTTTCTCTCTTTCCTTTATTCCACAGAGGCTGGAAAGCTAAAACAATGAAAAGTAATCCTGAGAAACAGTGGCTTAACTAATGACGTCAGTCAAAACAGAGGAGGAACTTGTAATTCACACACTTCCCAGTTAACTTCTTCTTCCTCCTCCTCCTCCTCCTCCTCCCCTTCTTCTTCCCCTTCTTCTTCTTCTTCCTCTTCTTCCTCCCCTTCTTCTTCCTCCCCTCCTCCTCCTCCTCCTCCTCCTCCTCCTCCTCCTCCTCCTCCTTCTCCTCCTCCTTCTTCTTCTTCTTCTTCTTTCTTCTTCTTCCTCTTCTTCCTCCCCTTCTTCTTCCTCCCCTTCTTCTTCCTCCCCTTCTTCTTTCTTCTTTCTTCTTCTTCTTCATTTTAGACAGCATCTCCCTGCCACTAAGGCTGGAGTGCAGCAGCATGATCATGGCTCACTGCAGCCTCAAACTCCTGGGCTCAAGCAATCCTCCTGCCTTAGCCTCCCAAGTAGCTGGGACGACAGAGGCATGCCACCACACGTGGTTCCTAGCAAACTTCTTAATATTCTCATGAGTTATTGGGATAGACTGATTGCAGAAACAGCCACAATCCTCCATCCCTCCCAGTCAACGCCCTCTGCATCCTCAATCCACACTCTCTGCAACGTGACTTGTAGCTCCTCCCACCAAGAGACAGAACCCATTTCCCCACCCTTTGAATATGGGCCGGCCCTGAACTTGCTTTAAACAATGTTTATTGAAAGTGGCAGTGTGCCAGCTCCACGCTTAGGTCTTAAGAAGCCTTGTGTCTTCCACTCTCTCTCTTAAACCCCTGCTGCTGCCATGAGAACAAGCTGTGTCTAGCCAGTGGGGAATGAAAGATCACACACAGCAGAGCTGAATTGTCCCAGCAGAGGCCACCCCAGGCCAGCCAGCCTCCAGCCAACCTGCCAGCAGACCCAAGATGCATAAGCAACCAGACTCACGAGAAATAATACACATTGTTTTAAGGCATATGTTTTTGGGTAGTTTATTTCTGTTCTAACATTTCTTGTCAAGTAACACACCACCCTAAAACCTTAGTGGCTTAAAACAATGTATTATATACTCATGTATTACCATCTCCCAAGGTTCTGTGCATTAACTAGTCTCAGAGGGGCAATTTCCACCTGGGATCTTTCAGATGATTACAGTCAGATGTTGGCTGGGGCTGCAGGCATCTGAAAGGTTCAGCTCGACTGGGTGCCTGGGATGGCTCACCCAGGTGGCTGGCACAGGATACCAGCTGTAGTGCTGGACTCAGCTGGGCTGTTGACCGTACATGACCTCTGCATGGGGGATGGGCTTCTCCTATCATGGTGCTGTGTTCCTCGAGGCAGGGAGAGGATGCTGCTAGGCCAGGTATGGGTTATGGCAGCACTGGCATGGCATCGTTTCCTTCCTATTCTATTGGACAAAACAATCATCAACCATTGGAAACATAGATGTCACATCTTGATATGAAAACAGCAAGGTCACATTCCAAAAGAGAATATAGGATGGGAGATATTGTTGGGGCCATCTTTGGGAAATACCATCTGCCACAGTTGCATGGCATTATGGAAGCAATGAATAACAGAGACAGACATCTTTATTTTCCAGGGCTCCCTCTTCCTCGCAGCACTGCTTTCCATCCAGCCTCTCTGCCTCCCCAGTCCATCACACAGGAAATGGCAAACACTGAGCAGTTGGTGAGAAGGGCCTGTAGGGTCCTGCTGAGCTTTGTTGCCCCCTCTGGGCTCAGCAGGAAAGAATGCATGACTGACCAGTGATCACTGCCTCAAGGGCCACGAGAAGAGGGGAAGGCCCTGGTATGAATGAGCTTGTACCCTTCACCTCATTGTGTCTTGGTTTCCTCTTTTGCGTTTTTCTGAGGTTTCTTCAGTATGGGTATGAGGAAATGCAATTGCCTAATTTCATCACTGAGTGGATCCAGGCAATGCAAGCCAAGTGCTTTGCCAGTACTAGGTGCTGTGGAGGAAAAAAACAAATTAGTCACAGGTTCAAATTGAGATTCTCACCTTATTACTCACACAATGAGACTAAAGGTGTCCATTTCTGCTCTCCCCACCCAGGCCTACACACAGGAGCTAGAGATTTTCAACTGTCCTATTTAGCTTCACGCAGACCCAGGAGCCGCTGAAATTAGACCTGGCATGGTGGTGAGAACCCCATCTGGGCAGTGGGAGAGAAGGGGTTAAGATGTGTGTTCAGGTTGGGCTTGGTGGCTCACACCTGTAATCCCAGCACTTTAGGAGGCCGAGGTGGGTGGATCACGAGGTCAGGAGATAGAGACCACCCCCTGTGGCTTGCACCTGTAGTCCCAGCTACTTGGAGGCTGAGGCAGGAGAATTGTTTGACCCTAGGAGGGGGAGGTTGCAGTGAGCCGAGATCACACCACTGCATTCCAGCCTGGGTGACAGAGAGACTCTGGCTCAAAGAAAAAAAAAGATGTATGTTCATCGCATAACCTCACTCATAAGTGGGAGCGAAACAATGGGAACATATGGACATGGGGAGGGGAACAACGCGCAGTGGGGCCTGTGGCAGGGGCCCTGGGAGGGAGAGCATCAGGTCAAATAGCAATGTATGCTGGGCTTAATACCTAGGTGATGCGTTGATAGGTGCAGCTAACCACCATGGCACATGTTTACCTACGTAACAAACAATACACAAAAACAACAAATAAAAAAAGAAAAGACACATTCTGCACATGTATCCATGAACTTAAAGTAAAACTAAAAAAAACTAAAGATAATTAAAAAAAAAGATCTGTGTTTATGACCCAAGGTTCCTGAGGAGGCTCCCCACCTCTGGCCTTCACCTCTGTTCTCATCTCCAGCCTTTCCCCAGCCTAGTCTGGGTAACTGAGTTTCTGCCCCAGGTTTTTCAGCAAGCAAGATGTCCCCTCAACCCCATTTAGCTGGGAGTCTACGGTCTTGCCAACTTCCCCTATCATTTTTCCTTTTAGACCACTCCCTGTTCCTGAATCCAAAACCACTTCCTGCTTCAAACAGGAAGTTCCTTCAGAAGCTAGATGCTGTTACCCACTGAAGACAAGTATCTTTGGCAAATGCCAGAGACTCTTCCTATAAGAGCCCTGCCCACCTGCCTGAGAACCCCTGCCAGGTCAGCAGCCAGTATGTTCGCCCCTGAGGGCCCCAGGCCCCAGCTGCTCCTGTCCCGGCAGGTCTGGTAGCTGAGCCCAGAGGGTTATAACAGGAAGAAGGCAGATACCTCCCATACTGACTAGGTTTTTGGCTTGCTTTGGCACCAACATCCTGTCTGCCCTGTTTCCTACTGAGGGGCAAACTGGACTGGTTTTTAATTAAGCCCATTCCCCAGAGAGCTTGGGGGAGTAACAGCCTCATAGAATTCCTTCAGTAGTGATCAGAAGGAGCCCCCATGGAGGTGGAGGTCGCAGTGAGCCGAGATCGTGCCACTGCACTCCAGCCTGGGCAACAGAATAAGACTTTGTCTAAAAAAAAAAAAAAAAAAAAAAAGCAGCCCCAGAGGGGCTGGGAACAGGAGAGAGGGAGGGGGAAAGTGAAGTCACAGGTCTAAAGTGGTTCCTTCCTGGCTGAGCTAATGCCCTAGCAATGTACTTTCTGTTCTGTAATGGGCAGCTCACCTGAGTGTCTGAGCCCACAGGAGAGCCAGTCCCTCCCTGCAGTGCCTCCCCTGCAGGGCCCACAGCCACGCCCTCAGTGCATACGCCCTCTTTCCTATCTGTCCGCTGATACGTGGGGATGACCTTTGAACGATGTCCAGCAAATCAAGCAAAATAAAGGGAATCACGTTCACTGTAATGCATCTGTTTGGTAGAACATCTGAACAGAGAAAACATTCCCCAGAGCTCCACCCCTAGAGATAGTTTCTTTCTCTTTTTTTCACCCAGGTTGGAGTGCAGTGACTCAATCTTGGCTCACTACAATGTCTGCCTCCTAGGCTCAAGGAATTCTCCCATTTCAGCCTCTCAAGGAGCTGGGACAACAGGCGCACGCCACCAAGCCCGGCTGATTTTTTTTTTTTTTTTTTTGGCATACATGAGGTTTCACCATATTGCCCAGGCTGGTCTCAAACTCCTGCGCTCAGGTGATCCACCCGCCTGGGCCTTCCAAAGTGATGGGATCACAGACATGAGCCACCACACCTGGCCTTCTAGAGATAGTTTCTATATTGTAGAAATGTTTTTATTTTTATTTATGTTTAACCAAATTACACTCTGCAATTCATCTCTCTGGTGCTTCCTTTGGCCTTTAGCTGGATTGTGGCGGCTTTTCTGTCCCCATAATAAAGGGTAGGGCTCCCTCGGTGACTGGTTTCAGGATTCTCCCCTGTACAAATCAGGCCTTCGAGAACCGTGCCGCCTTCAGAGAGGACTCCTAAACTTCCTCCTCCTCCTCCCCTTCTTACTCCAAGGGAAATGCAAGATTGGTCTGGAATGGGCTTCTAGACTCACAGGCTATCCCCCAGAACACACTTCGGGAGAGGGAAGAGGAGGGCAGGCCTGGAGCCTCCACCACCAGCAGTTTCCCTCACTCCCTCCTCTCTCCCTTTCCCTCTTTTTCAACTTCATCCTTTCCCTCTCCTCCTTCCATTGTCTCTACCTGCCTCTCTGTCTCCTCTTCCTCTCCTTCCCTCCTCCCTTTCATAGCAGGCAGCAATGAGCAGGTGGCTCTGAACTTGGATTCCACAGTCACGGGTGGGTAGATCTTGGCTCACAATCCTGTCATTGACTAGCTACGAAGCCCTGATTGGAGGCGTCACTTTAGCTCCCCGAGCCTTTGTTTCTCACCTGCAAAATGGAGATTTTACCTACCACGGTGGTGCAGACAAAGTAGGCCAAAGTATCCTTTAACCTAGGGCTTGACACATGACACTCATGGAACATTGCCGAACAGTAATCGGCATCAGGATGTGGTAAGCGCCTACTGGGTGCTGGGACAAAAGGCACAGAAGGGAGCAAGGCAGAGATCCCTAGACAGACCTCTGTTGTGATCTTCGTAATACATGGTAATTATTTGTTTCCAAAAGAGGTGGAAGGAGACATAAATAGCTTCTGCTGCCAGGCATTCACGGACCAGCTGTAAAGGCCTTCTGCACATTGAAAAACACAGAATAGCCTGGTGGCCGGAATGAAAAGTCAGCATCAGATCCCCCCGCAAAATATTTCTTCATTCAGTTTTTGCAGCTCATTGGTTTGCTTGAAATCAGCTATTTCTTCCTGGGGAAGCAGTCTTTAAAATGGTGAGGGGAGTATGTGTCTGATGTGCCTGCACTTGTGTCTGTGGAACAGGGTGGGCTCTGAGCCCCGTTCAGGCCCATGAAGTCCCCTCAGAGCCACCAGCATTAGGTTTCACAGGGTCCCAGCAAATGTCTGTCTGCTTGGTGAGATTTAAGCTGGGTGCATAGAGCTTTCACTTGGTGTGCCTGACTCATTTAGGGGGCTGCCCGAACTGCCATGTGAGAAAGGAAGCTGAGGCCTTTGGGTCTGGAGGAAGAGAGCCCTGGGGTGGGCCAGCAGTATCTGTCGCAAGTGGAACTTGGAGGAAATGGGAATTGTGCATTTGCCATCTCTGGGTTGGCCACACCTTGGCAGTTGGTTCCTGCTGGCTGGGCTCTGCTCACACAAAGTAAAAGGGCTCTCAGAGGCTCTTTGCTCTGCTGCTGGGTGGGGATGCCTTGGGAGTGATGCCCTGGGGCACACTGCCGCATCCCACACAAAAGGTCTTGATAGCTGGAGAGCCTTACCAGGTGCCATAAAAATGAGGATTTCTCTCAATCATATATGCATTTAATGAAATGCCTGCTTCAATAAGGAATTTCACAAACCTTTACAAGCTAATTCTAAAATTCATATGGAAGAGAGAGGCCAAAGAATAGCTTAAATAACTTTGAACAAGGAGGACAGACTTATCCTGCCAGCTACTAAAATCCATTATAGGCTGGGTGCAGTGGCTCATGCCTGTAATCCCAGCACTAATCACCTGAGGTCAGGAGTTCGAGACCGGCCTGACCAATATGATAAAACCCCATCTCTACTAAAAATACAAAAATTCGCCAAGTGTGGTGGCATGTACTTGTAATACCAGCTATTCGGGAGGCTGAGACAGGAGAATCGCTTGAACCCAGGAGGCAGAGGTTGCAGGGAGCCGAGATCATGCCATTGCACTCCAGTCTGGTCAACAGGAGCAAAACTCTGTCCCGCCCGCCCACCCCCAAAATCCATTATAAAGGCACTAATGTTGAAGAATCACCACACAAACAGACAAATAGACAACAGAGTAGAAGACAGGGAACAGAAATAGCCCACATGTATCTGGATAACGTTGACAGGAAAAACAAATTGTAATTTCACACATAGGAGTCTTCATGAAGGTAAGGTGTTTAAAAACATTTTTAAAATTATAAAACAGTGTTTAGAAATATATACCTTTGTAGTAAATGCATAAAAACACGTATTAGAATAATAAACACCAAATTCCAGAGAAAGGGAATGGATCTCTGTGAGGCACAGAGTATTTATTAACTATGTTTATGTCTTTAAAAGAAGACAATATTTGAAGCAAATAGGGCAAAAGGAGAAGATTCATGAAAGTTGGATGGTGGGCACACGAGCATTTGCGGTGTCATACTTTGTTTCCTTATGTGTGAAATATTAGGATGGCCGGGTGCGGTGGCTCATGCCTATAATCCCAGCACTTTGGGGGGCCAAGGCGGGTGGATCACCTGAAGTCAGGAATTCGAGACTAGCCTGGCCAGCATGGTGAAACCTCACCTCTACTAAAAATATAAAAAATAGCTGGGCGTGGTGGCGGGTGCCTATAATCACAGCTACTCAGGAAGCTGAGGCAGAAGAATTGCTTGAACCCAGAGGTGGAGTTTGCAGTAGGCAGAGATTGTGCCCTTGCACTCCAGCCTGGGCAACAGGGGCAGACTCCATAAAAAAAAAAAAATATTAGGATGGTCAGGCTCAGTGGCCCACACCTATAATCCTAGCACTTTGGGAGGCTGGGAGGATCACCTGAGGTCAGGAGTTCAAGATTAGCCTGGGCAACACAGTGAGACTTTGTCCCCAAAAAAAAAAAAAAAAAAAGAAAGAAAGAAAGAAAAAGAAAAGAATGAAATATTAGGGTAAAAAAATTCCCCAGGTCCCTTGTTTCCAGGATTCCCCCAAAACCCTAGTTATGACTTGGGAAGGCAAAGGGCAGGGTGTTTTTGTGTATTTCTCACATATGACACTCAATGACTTCACAATCATTAATTCATCACCCACTAAGGATCATGCACTGAGGTAACAGGACTAATGAAGTTCCGGCCCTCCCTAGTACAGGAGGCAGGTAAACGATCTTACTGTGACAGATGCTCCAACGGGGATGTGCTCACAAAAGCTAGGGACAGCGCAGGAGGAAGGAGCAATCCATTCTGCCAAGAGTGTGAGTACCAGGAAAGCATGACAGTGGGCCTTGAAGGATGAGGAGTTTGCTGGACACAGAGATTGAGGAGGGCAGCACGTGAGTAAAGAAAGCAACTGTCTGTCATGTTGTGGGCTGGAGGTCAGCATTCGCACTGAACAAGCGCTTCAGGAAGATCCTTCTGGCAGGTAGTGGGCGAAAAAATGAGTGAAGTCAGAGAGGTGGACAAGGAATCCACTGAAAGTGGATTTAAATGAGAGGTGATGAAAAACTCAGCTACAACAGAGTGACTTTGGTTATAATTTCCCTGCAAAACTGCAAATTCTCTGAGGGAGGGAGAAGCGCTGAATCAGGTTTTGTTTTATCTCCCCAGAGCACCTACATCGTTCCCTGCTTATGATAGGAGCTCAAACAAATACATGTTGGTGGAATGGAGGGAGGAAGGAAGCAGACAGGCCCACAGCCCCATGCCCTTCTTGTACAGATAAGGAGACAGAGCTGGGGCAGAGGGCGGGTGGAGGAGTGTTCAAGGACATCCTTGACTGGAAACTTACTATCTAAAACAGTAAGGAGCCCTCCAACCATTCTGCTGACAAATTTATGAGCACATGGCTTTGAATAACAAACACTCTTCAGGTAAAGTTCCATTACAACGAATCTTGTTATATAGTTGGGTCTTTCATAGAGAAGTACTTTCTTTCCTCCTCAGGCAGAAAGAGTTCCTTTAAAATAGATTGAAACGCTCTGTGATGAATAATATCAAACAGTAAGCCCTTCACCTGGTCTGGGTCCAAATAACAGGCTCTGTTCAGGTGGCTCTGGAGCACCTGATTGTATGCTGTGGGCATTGTGGGCAGGGCAAGTCCAGCAGAACTTTACAAGTCTTTTGTTTTGCCACCAAGCAGTAATTGGTTCTCCACCCCAGTGTAATAAACTTCCAGCCACCTGAATGAAATTCACCTAATTTAACCAACTGCAAAAGAAGCAAAACAACTCCCAGAGCACTGAGTGCTGAATCTGCTTCTCTCCACACTTCAGTTTCCCCCTTTCACCTGGCTCTTCTTTTTTGCTTCTAAACATGCTCAAGGCTTGCAACCAAAAAATGAAAGCACTGTGGCGGGGCGTGGTGGCCCAGGTGGCCCACATATGTAATCCCAGCAATTTGGGAGGACGAGGCAGGTGGATCGCCTGAGGTCAGGAGTTTGAGACCAGCCTGGCCAACATGGTGAAACCCCATCTCTACCAAAAATACAAAAATTAGTTGGGCACGGTGGCAGGCACCTGTAATCCCAGCTACTCAGGAGGCTGAGGCAGGAGAATTGCTTGAACCAAGGAGGCGGAGGTTGCAGTGAGCTAAGATCGCAACATTGCACTCCAGCCTGGACGACAGAGAAAGACTCCATCTCAAAAAAAAAAAAAAAAAAAAAAAAAAAGAAAAGAAAAAAACACTGCAAGCTACTCTTTATTCTGCTTCTTCCCACACTGTGTGGCCCTTTCCAGTAATACGCGATTCTGCAATGAGCCATCTATACTCAGTTTCTGACCATCTGATTGTTTGCTGTGTAGCAATGTAGTATGTAAAAATTTTACATGAACATCACTGTGATGTAAGTGCTATTGTTATTCACATTTTATGGATGAGGACAAGGAGGCCCTGAATAGCAGAGGATTTGCCATGGATCACCAGGATTTGGGCAATTCTCTCACACCTTTTTCTCCCACCTTAAGCCTTGTGCTCATTACAAGTTTCCTTGAATGAAAAAAATACACAAGAACGTTGCATGGGCCTATCTCACTTATTGATTCATTCATTTCTTCATTATTTAACACTTACTGGGGGCCCACGACCTACAAGACAAAGAAGGGAGAGACATGAGTCTGCCATTGAGATGCTCGGAGTCCAGAATGGGGGGCAGGCCTGCAGCATAGAGTGAGAAGAGCTGTGGTTAATCGGTGGGCAGGGCGAAGGAAGGCCCAAAGGAAGCCGCTCACTTTGCTCATAGCGGTGGTTCCCAAATTTCACCATGCATTAGAATCATCCGAGATCTTTAAAAACTACCAATTCCTGGTTCCCACCCTAAGACATTATGACTTAATTGACAGGGGTTTAAAAGCTCTCCAGGTGATTCTAATGTTCAACAAAATTTGGGAAACACTGGCTTCAAGGGTAATGAGTGGGGAGTTTGGTTTTAACAACACAAATCCCAGCTCAAACTATCTTGAGAATAGAATATGAAGTGGGTAAGGAGGTGGTGTGCCAAACCCCTATCAACTCCCATAGAGATGGCACCAGCTTCAAGAGGCTGAAGAAGAGACCCAGAGCCAGCAAACGAGACATAGAGTCTAACTGGGGGCTCACCAACAGGGGAGAGAGCCCAGTGGTGGCAGACTGGGCAGAAGAACCACACTGCTTGCAAAAGTGTGCAGTTGACATAGAATTGTCACTTAACACCCTCCCCCTAACAACCTCCACCTGACAAACTTCATTTAGCCCCGCCAAAAGGGCCTGGATCCCGTGTATGAAATTGTGGCTGGGCTGGGGGGCTTAGATGTTCCTCATAGATAAGGAATGAGTCTCTAGGTTGGCCATTCTGGGATTCCTTAGCTTGGAACTCTAAACACACATTCAGGTGCATCTGTCATACAGGGTCATTCTTATGGTATGCTTAAGTTATCACTGTCAGGTATGTCTACCATGCACCGATCATCTACCTTAAAGGGAGGAGCTGTATGTTGGCTTACATTACATTTTTAAAAGGTGGTCAAGGGCTAGATAGCTCTGGATAGTGTTTGATCCAGGTCTCAAAAGATGTCACTGGGATGTTTTCCTTTTTCCCCAGTGGTGGTTCCATTCTAAGTCTCTCCTTGGTTGCAAGATGCAGCAGTTCCAATCTCTGTTCCCGTTTCCTTCACATCCTGTGTAAAGAAGAGGTCTGGGGTTCTTATAAGTGAAAAATCCAGGATTGCGTTTCATTGGCTCTGGTTTGGGCCTGCGCCAATGACTGGGTCCACAGACGCCGAGACTTAATCTAGTTATGTGTCCCACCTCTGGGGCCAGAAATTGGAGGCAGCCTCACCTAGAAGCCCATGGTAGAGAGTGGAGGATTTGTAGCAGATCCTACACATCCTGGGAGATGAGGGTGACGAGGTTGTCAGGGCTAGACAGAGGAGATTCGCTGTGTTTTCTAGGAGGTAGAGATATTTAAATAGGAGAAACACAAGATGACTTTGTATCTTAAGATACCACTCCACCAGTTATAGAAAGGACATAAGTAACTTTTTTCTTTTTTTTAGACACAGTCTTGCTCTGTCACGCAGGCTGGAGTGCAGTGCAGGATCTCAGCTCACTGCAACCTCCACCTCGCAGTTTCAAGTGATTCTTGTGCCTCAGCCTTCAGAGTAGCTGGGACTAGAGGTGTGCACCAACACGCCCAGCTAATTTTTTCTATTTTTAGTAGATATGGGGTTTTGCTATGTTGACCAGGCTGATCTTGAACTCCTGGGCTGAAGCCATCCTCCCGCCTTGGCCCCAGAGTGCTGGGATTACAGATGTGAGCCATCGCACCTGGTGGGGAATTTTTTAAAAAGGTAATTCTAGGCTGGGTACAGTGGCTCACACCTGAAATCCCAGCACTTTGCAGGCCTAGGCAAGAGAACAGGAGACAGGTAAGTGGCCATACTGTGACAAATGCTAAAATGGGTTTTTCTGGAAAAGGCTAGGAATAGCACAGTAGGAAGGAGCAATCTGAGTGGGACTTGAACCCAGGAGTTTGAGACCCTATGCATTAAAAGAGAGTGGGGGCAGGGGGAAGAGAGAGAAATTAGTTGTGTGTGATGGTTCATGCCTGTAGTCTTAGCTACTCAGGGGGCTGAGATGGGAGGATCACTTGAGCCCTGGGAGTTGGAAGCTGCATTGAGCTATGATCACACCACTGCACTCTAGCCTGGGTGACAGAATGCGATTTAGTCTCTTTTTAAAAAGGTAATTGTAGCTGTTCAGAGAAGAGATATTGGGTACCTAAACTAAGACAGCAACAATTAGGGATGAAAAGAATGGAGAGAATTCAAGAGATATTTCTGAACTATAATTTAAAGGATTTGTTAACCAATTGGAAAATAAGATTTAGACAAAGAGAGAAACCCCAGAACCACAGGAGAACCACTAAGAATTCTAGTTCGGGAAGTGGGGCGGATGGTGATACCATCAGTGAGATTAGGAATATAGATCATTGGCCGGGCGTGGTGGCTCACGCCTGTAATCCCAGCACTTTGGGAGGCCAAGGCAGGCAGATCACGAGGTCAAGAGATTGAGACCATCCTGGCTAACATGGTGAAACCCCGTCTCTACTTATAAAAATTAACTGGATGTGGTGGCGTGCGTCTGTAAGTCCCAGCTACTCAGGAGGCTGAGGCAGGAAAATCGCTTGAACCCGGGAGGCAGAGGTTTCAGTGAGCCAAGATTGTGCCATTGCACTCCAGCCTGGCGACAAAGCGAGATTCCATCTCAAAAAGGAACATAGGTCATTAAGAGGGTTTTGGACAATTCACTTTGGTCATGTTGACTTTGAGATGTGTTGAAGGCATCCAGGAGGCAACATCCAAGGGCAAATGAACATGAATCTGGAATTTGGGAGACAGTTGGAATTCCAGTGCCCATATGAGAGCTGAGACAGAAATTAGCTGAGCGTGGTAGTGGGTGCCTGTAATCTCAGCTACTCGGGAGGCAGAGGCAGGAGAATTGCTGAAACCTGGGAGGCGAAGGTTACAGTAAGCTGAGATAGCACCACTGCACTCCAGCCTGGGTGACACAGCAGAGACTCTGTCTCAAAAAAAAAAAAAAAAAAGAAGTTTGATGGTAAGAGGGCAGTGGCTCAAGTAGATGTGTCAAATCTTTTTTCATTATTTTTGTGATTTATTTCCTTTTCTTAGTTTGGTTTGATGAGAAAAGTTTGACTATAATGAATGCTGCAGGAAAAACTAAAGGAGAGAGAAATGCTGAAGATAGTGATTTTTCCATAAACAGAAAGCAGATTAGCAGTTGCTGGGGCCCAGGGGGAAGGGGGAGTGGAGTGACTGTTTAATGGGTGTGGGTTTCCTTTTGGGGTGATAAGAATGTTCTGAAACTATGTGTGAAGCAGCTCCCATATAAGAAAGAAAAATGTTCTGGAACCAGATAGTGGTGGTTGTACAATTTACTTTGAATTTTATTTAATTTTTTTTGAGACAGGGTCTTTTCCTGTTACCCAGGCTGGAGTGCAGTGGCATAACCTCAGCTCACTGCAGCCTCTGCCTCCCAGGTTCAAGAGATTCTCGCGCCTCAGCCTCCTAAGGACCTGGGATTACAGGTGTGTGCCACCACACCTGGCTAATTTTTGTGTTTTTAGTAGAGACAGTTTCACTATGTTGGCCAGACTGGTCTCGAACTCCTGGCCTCAAATAATCTGCCCGCCTCAGCCTTGCAAAGTGCTGGGATTCCAGCGTGAGCCACCGCACCTGGCCAACTTTATGACAACTTTATAACAACTTC
The DNA here is from genome assembly GCF_009761245.1 of Sapajus apella. Lineage (NCBI taxonomy): Eukaryota > Metazoa > Chordata > Mammalia > Primates > Cebidae > Sapajus > Sapajus apella. Next base: position 7,403,609 of record NW_022436987.1, read on the forward strand.
ACTACCCCTATTTGATGAAAGAGAAAGCTGAGGATCAGAGAGACTAATTTATTAAAGGTGATACAGCTAGATTTGAGATTCCACCTCGAGCTGGTTTAACTACAAGCCCAAACCCTTAACCCTCTCATCTGGCCTCTGCAGCTACAAGATTTCATTGAGTGCATATGCTGATAATGTGAACTGATCATATTCTCCAGTGTAATGGCCCCAGTCCCTGGATAATGAGAATGTCTTTTTAAAAAATTATTCCATTCGATTGATCTTTTTAATTGGGCACAGCTTTGATTATAAAAAAAGATAAAGCTTATTTTTAATACAAAGAAGAAAAGATGTTAGAGGTAGGGTGCTTCTCTAAAGAAGATGTCATAGCCATGTAAGCAACTGCTAGAGGGGATGTGAAACTTCGCAGGGACATGGGTGAGTCTGTTTGCAGAATGTGGAAGGAGCATGAACTGGGGCAATAAGGAAAACTTTTCAAGGTGATGACCTGTAGCACAGTCTTCTCACTGGGTAAAAAGGAACAGGGGGAGCCTTTTAGAAGGGGTGCATCAAGCCTGAAGCCGAGCCCAGCAGGGATGGGGGAGGAATGGCCAGGCAGGCTGGATCCATAGGGTGATGTTTCATGCCATCTCTTTCCTGGTCCTCCCCACCCCCTCTTCCAGTTCCCATTCCTCCTCCTCTGCCCAGAACGAACCACGCAACATAAGTCTGCTTTGCTCTCTGCTGTCCACAGAGCGGCTATAGCCTTGTTTCAAGATGCTTCCCTCGGTCCTTAGGGAAATGGAAAACCTCGAGGGCTGGCCGTTCAGGCATTCTTAGAAGGCTGCTGTGGCTCGTGCCTTCCCACTTTGTTCTGGGATCCTGTAACTCTCGGGCACAGACCCAGCGCAGCCTTCACTCAATGGCTTCTTTGATTTTCTCCCAGTTGGACTGTCAGAGATTGCTGGCCAGTGGGAAGAATGCTGAGTGGTAAACTGTGCAGAGAAACAACTATTGCATTTCTGCCAGAAGTCAAATTTCTTTTCAGCCTTGCCTTACAGAGACGTATCAGACCCCTGCACTTGTGGTATCACCCAAACCAGTTTGCCCAATCTGCCATTTGCCTGATGGGCAATTCCTTTCCTTTCATCATTGTTTTACTATCTCTTGGGAGGGGGTGGCCTACTTTTTTTTTTGCCATTTCTTTGGCAATGTCTTTGGATATCTCTAAAAGTTTTTCCTATTTCTAATAAGTATACATTACATTTGCAGTAGTTTTGCTGCTGATGAGATATGTGCTTCTGATAAGTTTCAGAGTGACTAAGTGATAAGAGCTGAGGCTTAGGAGATGGAAAGACCAGGGTTTGAATCCTAGTTCTGCCTGTTACTAGGACTTAACCACCCTGGTCTTTGGTTTCCCCAAGTGTAGAATGGAGTTAAAAATCCCAGCCTGTTATGTGGATGTTGTGAAGATAAATAAGGTAATATATGGGCCCACTGTAGGCTCTTGAAAAATGGCAGTTTTTATGTATCAGTTAAGGTTTGATCAGGGAAGCAAGATCGTTAATATGTAGAAGAGGTAATTACTATCGGGATTAGAGTTCACATAATTGTGGGAGCTGCAAAGAGAGCTGCAGAAAGCTGCTGCCTCAGTGTTTACTAGTGGACCTGAACTGCTGCAGATCCACAGGGTCATCAGGTGAGAAGGAAGCCCGAAGTGAAGAGGGGCAAATCAAGAGCCAGCTGATGGGCATGGTGGTGCGTGCCTGTAATCCCAGCTACTCAGGAGGCTGAGGCAGGAGAATTGCCTGAATCCAGGAGGTGGAGGTTGCGGTGAGCCGAGATCGCGCCATTGCACTCCAGCCTGGGTAATGAGTGAAACTCCATCTCAAAAAAAAAAAAAAGAAAGAGCCAGCTGAAACTTGGACAAATGGATCCCTTGAGGAGAAGGTGGCACTCCGGTCTATTTCTCACCACTTCTAACTTGGATGATGTGGTGATCCTTAGAAGAAGATGGCACCTTTCACCAAATAAGTGAAACTGCACCTGGACCTAGATTCAGCAAAGCTGGAGCAGGAGAATCTGCATGAGCTGCAGGAGCTGTAAGCCTGGCCACTGACCGGTGCCAGCAACACACCTGAGCGGCAGTGTCGCCTGGTGCCCTGTGCTGACCTGACACAAAGATTGCTTCCTACAGCCAGGCGCAGTGGCTCATGCCTGTAATCCCAGCACTTTGGGAGGCTGAGGCGGGCAGATCACCTGAGGTCAGGAGTTCTAGACCAGCCAGGCCAACATGGTGAAACCCTGTCTCTACTAAAAATACAAAAATTAGCCAGGTGTGGTGGCGCATGCCTGTAATTCCAGCTATTCAGGAGGCTGAGGAAGGAGAATTTGCTTGAACCTGGGAGGCAGAGGTTGTAGTGAGCCAAGATCACGCCACTGCACTCCAGCCTGGGCAACAGAGTGAGACTGTGCTCAAAAAAAAAAAAAGACTGCTAGCCGGGCGCGGTGGCTCAAGTCTGTAATCCTAGCACTTTGGGAGGCCGAGGCAGGTGGATCACGAGGTCAAGAGATCGAGACCATCCTGGTCAACATGGTGAAACCCCGTCTCTACTAAAAATACAAAAAATTAGCTGGGCATGGTGGTGCGTGCCTGTAATCCCAGCTACTCAGGAGGCTGAGGCAGGAGAATTGCCTGAACCCAGGAGACGGAGGTTGCGGTGAGCCAAGATCGCGCCATTGCACTCCAGCCTGGGTAACAAGAGCGAAACTCCATCTCAAAAAAAAAAAAAAAAAAAAAACTGCTTCCTACTCTCATGCAAATATCCCTGATGGCCAGTCCTAATTCAGAACCACCCAGGAAAGGCAATTCTGGAAAACAGGCCTAGTTTAGCAAGTTGCTATAATACAAAACCACCACACTTACAAATAGGAGGGAAGGCAACTAACATTAATTGAGAGACTTTACATATGACATCTTATTTGATCTATGCTCTGATCTTACAAAGTCAGGGTCATTATCTTCATCTACTGGCTTGCTCCAAGTCACACTATTAGGGAGCACATAGGTTGGAACCCAGGTTGTTGGAGCCTGGACTCTTTGCATTGGAGTTTGACCAGTGAAGCTGGTTTGGGCTTTTCTATCTGGGGACTCGGTTCCATCACAGTAATGCTTGGAATGCCCCTGCGGATCTCACTCACCTGAAAAGAAGGAGAACACGCCTTCTGAACTAATCAGAGCCAGTGCTGCCCTAGGTGGTCTCTTGCCATCTAAGCTGTTCCTAGGAGAAAGCTTTTAAGAGAAAAGTAGTTAGGCAGGAATTTAATTTTCATTTGAAAGTGTTAATCCACTACAAAATGTACTGCACTTAGAGAGCAGCTTAACGGGAGGGAGAATGTGTGAAAGTAGGGGTCGGGAGGGGATAATAGGGAAGGAGGTCAGGAGGATGTAACTTTCCCAGAGGTAAAAGGTATAAATTCCTCTGAAATTTCATTTGGGCCCATGTCTATGCCTGTGGCTTTACCAAATGCCAATGCAGGCTCGGGCTCATTAGAGAAATAGTGGCTGGGTGGTACATGCACTTGTCTAGTCTATTTTCTGTTTGTTTTTAAATAGTTTCCTTTTATTCCTTCAACAAACGTTTCCTGACACCTCCCATCTGCTGGGTGCTGTTTAAGCAATGTGCGCTGAGGTTACGATGTTGCATGCCATGCGGAGGAGCCTCTCCTCAAGGGTTTTAAAGTCCAGGGCGCAGATGACTTGTTCCTGTCTTCACGTGGGTTTCTGCAAAAGCAGACCCTGGGATGAGTCTGAATGTCAGCAGCTTATTGGGAAGTAACCCCAGGAAGCACTGTAAGGAACTGAGGACGTGTGATGGAGAAGTGACAAGGAGGAAGCCAATGTGGGCTACTGCTGTGGACACCAGGGGCCCAGTCCTGCTGGGGCTCTCTGAGACAGAGCTAGAGTGAACCCACCTCCAAGATATTCCCCCCGGAGGGGTGAGAAATTGGGGATACATATCCACAACCCTTGCCCACACTGTGTTGAAGGTTGCTCCCCGTGGTGTTAAATCACCTATATTTCTGGTTGCTGCTGAGGCTAGGGGAGAACTCTCAGGTGGAGTCCGAGATGTTCGCATTAGAAAGCCACTGGCAAATATGGAAACTAACTGCCTGTGCTAGATCTACCTGACATATATCCGTGTGTCCCTTCGCCTTTCCTAATTGCTCTCAGCATTCACCCAGGTGTTCTCCCTCTCCCATGCAGCTCATGGGTCTCAGGGAAGCTGAGCCCACCCCAGCTCTAGGAGGGGGCCTTGACTGGCACGGACAATCAGCACATTCCATTCCTCTGGCTATGGCACCAGTTCAAGTGGGCATGTAACCCACTCCAATCCGATGAAGCTCAGGACCATGCTTGGAATGCTAGGCCAGAAATATGCTCTTTTGGATAAGGACATGTGTGGCAGTGAGAGCATGACCCTTGCTACCATGAGGAAAACCAGTCTGAAGAGAAGTCAACACAGAGGAGGGCAGAGCTGAGGCAACTGCAGAGAAAGGTGGCTGGAGCTTCCTCCCTGCAGTCCTCAGTTATAAGAGTCTCTTTCTCTCTTTGTGTGGTCAGGTTTCCTCCATTGCACATGGCACACAATTGCTGGTGGCCCTAACTTGCATGGAAAGAGGGCCTCTCTCACTCTATATCTACACACTGGTCTTCAAGAAGAATTCTGCTTGGATCATGGGCTTGTCTGTTGGACTGATCACTATATAGGATGGTTGGCCGGGTCTGGGAACTGTGTCCAGTCCTGTAGCCAGGAGGGCAGGGAGGTTACCAAAACAAGGGGAAATGGAGGCTCTGGCCAATGAATTCCTTCCCCCACATACAACTAGCTTCTGCAGTCTGCTGTATGGTCTTGCCACCTCTCTAGCTTCATCTTGGATTATTCTCATGTTTGATTCCCTGCTCCATCCGCTCCACCAAGAATAGCATGTGAAATGTGGCAGGCACTCTGTCAGCTTCTGCTCAATGAATGAATGAAGGAATCCTTTGCAGTTCCTAGCTCTGTCCCTCATCTCTCACAGCTCAATGGAAGGGGTGCCTCCTCTGTCAAGTCTTCCCACTCCCCTCAGCCTCCTCACTGTCCCCCAGCATCCCAGATAGATCTAGGGAGGCGGTATTGGGAAGTGTAAAGAGCACGGACTTGGAAGTCCACCAGTTCGATTCACTCTGCCGGATGCTGGCTCCTAGAAGTCAGTGGCTTCACTTCTCCAAGATCCCATTTTCTCATCTCTAAGAGGGGATGAAAATAATACCTGCTATGCTTTCTCATGGCAATGAAAAAAAAAAAAAGAAAGAAAGAAAAAGAAAATAATAACTGCCTCTATAACATACACACAAGTCTGAGGCTGGGAACTAGGCAAGTCCCTGACTAGGAGTTGCTTACAGAATTGATGCCTCCTATAGACTAGTTCTCTATACCCTTTATTTACTCACAAAACCTTTACATATCATTTACTATGTGCCTGGCACTGTTTTAGCATGTATCCCCCCATTACTACTCCCCTATTACCTGCTGCGCAGGGAGGTTAAGTCACTTGCTCAAGGTCACACAGTTAGTAAGTGGCAGAACTGGGATCCAAACCCAGTCATCTGGACTTCAGAGTCTGTGCTATTAATGACTTGGCTATGACACCTCCAGAGTAACTGCACTGTACATATTTCTAGGATGGACACATGATGGTGGATAGACAGGTGAACTTGACTGAGTCCCATCTTTGGACTAGAACAGAGAAGAATATTCCTGTCCTAGCCTCTAGCCAGCTGCTCTGTGGAGGGTTTAGAAGCACAAGTTGAGAGCTGTCTCCCAAGATCCATCAGTTAGAGCAGTTCTGGAATGGGCTTTGTACGGGTCTGTGTGGACAGGAGTCTGCCCACGCTGCAGGTGTGGCCCAGCCTGCCATGAGGGGGCTCTGGGCTGTGGCATTGTTTGATCTCTAGAGGTCAGAATTATATTATGCCCCTGGATTTCACAATTGTCTGTGAATCCCCAGTCTATCTGCGGCTGAGGCTGGACTACTTACATGACCTGTGTTTCTTCCTTTCTCTTCTGCACACTCACTCTGCCTCTGTTTGCTCTGGTTGGTACATCTGGCTGGGATGTCACCTCCTGCCTGTAGCCACAGCTCTCAGCTATCCAGCACTGACTTGCTCACCATTGCTGGCAACATCACATTACCCAAAGTGCTGGGGTGCCTCTGAGGGCATTACTGGCTTCAACAGGTCCCAGACAGGTGCCATTTTTCTCTAAACCACCTCTGGAAAAGCACTGAAAGTGTGGTAGGCCTGATGAGTTTGTAGTGACCTTGAAAACTTTTAGATGTTTTATCCATGAACAAGCGGTTTGTTCTGAGGTCTATAAAGATGATAAAGAGCTAGAACAAGGCCCCAGGGATATTGCTTCTCACACTCTGCTGAGTCTGTCTGCGGGAGATACAAATGTTTCCACTTCCTGGCTTAGAAAGTCCTCCAAGGACAGCCCCCAAGGGTTGGTCAGCCCTTTTTCATTATTTAACAAGGTCACTGGACTCTGTCTAGATACCAGCCTTCCTCTTCCTTCCGAAAGACCAAAGCCCTTTGATAGCAGCTTAGGGAGGAAGCCAGTGAGAACCACACTCACTGTTTTATGCTTCTCTGGAATCTGTGGTCTTCGGGAAGAGATCCAGAGCTCAGTGCAACTCTCTTCTCTGCCATTTAAACATCTTGAGGGGCACCCTGGCTTCATTACAGAAAATCTCTCATCAGGATTCCCCTTAGTTCAACTCTGACCTTTCCTTAAGCATATTGCTAGGCTGCAAATAAAAGGAAGCCAGAACTGCCGCCCCCACAGCCCTCTGAACACCATCAGGTAGATAACCAATGATGCCCGCAAGCACCAGCTGGGTTCTTACAGGGGGAGGCATGCATGGTGCTGTGGAGGCCATTGCTTCCGTTTGAGATGAAACTATATTTAGGGATGAATCTGGGCCTTCCTTCTCTTCCTCCCTCTGATGCTAAGTGGCCATCTGCATCTCCCAGACAACCTCCACAAGCAGCATCCTGGAAAAGTGGCCCGGGGAAGAGGTGGCTTTTAAATATAGACTACTGAACTGCTGCATAAGGAGATTGAGTTAGTTTGCCTGGGATGCTAAGAGTGAGAAAGGGACATTGCACGCCTGTTACACACTTATTTACTCACTCTGTGGCCATCAGAAGCATCCTTCTGTCTCTGGGCCTCCATTTCTTTCTTTCCTTTTTCTTTTGAGATGGAGTTTTGCTCTTGTCATCCAGGCTTGGAGTGCAGTGGTATGATCTTGGCTCACTGCAACTTCTGCCTCCTGGTTTCAAGCATTTCTCCTGCCTCAGCCTCCCAAGGAGCTGGGATTACAGGCATGTGTCACAATACCCAGCTAATTTTTGTATTTTCAGTAGTGACAGGGTTTCACCATGTTGACCAGGCTGGTCTCGAACTCCTGACCTCAGGTGATCCGCCTGCTTCTGCCTCCCAAAGTGCTGGGATTACAGGCATGAGCCACTGCACCTGGCCTCCTTTTCTTTCCTTTTCCTTCCTTTTTTCCTCTTTCCCTCCCTCCCTCCCTCCCTCCCTCCCTCACTCCTTCCCTCCCTCACTCCCTCACTCCCTCCCTCCCTTCCTTCCTCCCTCCCTCCCTTCCTTCCTTCCTCCCTTCCTTCCTTCCTTCTTCCTCTTTCTTCTTCTTTGCTCTCTTTCTCTCTCGCTTTTTTTTTTTTTTTTTTTTTGAGACAGAGTCTTGCTCTGTCGCCCAGGCTGGAGTGCAGTGGTGTGAATGCAGCTCACTGTAACCTCCACATTCTGGGTTCAAGCAATTCTCCAGCCTCAGCCTCCCAAGTAACTGGGATTACAGGCGTGTGCCACCATGCCAAGCAAATTTTTGTGTTTTTGGTAGAGACAGGGTTTCACCATGTTGGCCATGCTGGTCTTGAACTCCTGACCCAAGTGATCTGCCCACCTCAGCTTCCCAAAGTGTTGGGCTTACAGGCATGAGCCACCACGCCTGGCCTCTTACTTTCTTTCATCTGCTAGGTAAGGGATTAGATAAATATTCCTCTAAAGTTTGCCTAAACATTGTACTTTTTATTTGAGGAGCTGAGTTGTATAACCCTTAGATATACAAGACATGCTTAGTGTCCTGTATAACATAGTGACTACTTAGTCCAGAGGAAGGTGAGTTGTGACATCCTTAACCCATTCCTCTTCACCACCCCCCCCCCCCCAGGAAGATGGTCAGCAAGGGTGGCTTGTGTGAGGTGGTGAGTGGCTCTGGCCACTGGCTCAGGAAGTCCCCATGTTTATCTCTCTCCATGCAGTTAGCCCTTCTCAGTTCCCAGGTTGCCCTGCATTCAAGGAAATACTCACCTCTCAGCCCTCAGACCCACCTAGCAAGGGTCTTTCTTATCTGAAACCCCTGAGTTAAAAAGATTGGGAGTAGGATAGGGGAGAGGAAGCAGAGGTTCTGGGAATGCATTGGTAAGCTCTCACTTTTGAGTTGCTAGAACTTCTGTGCTGAGCAATGCTATCTTTGTTTCTTTGTTAAACTTGGTTGGCCCACAGTGTTCCTGAAACAGTGTTAAGCTTGTTTTAATCTGAAGGGAGAATGTTGTGCTATTGATAAGGTAATAAAACTGTAAAAGAAAAAAAAATAAGAGTAAGAATACAGCTTTCAAAGTATTGTGTACTTTTTTTTTTGAGTTGGAGTCTCATTGTTGCCCAGGCTGGAGTACAGTGGCATGATCCCAGCTCACTGCAACCTCCGCCTCCCAGGTTCAAGCGATTCTCCTGCCTTAGCCCGCTGAGCAGCTGGGATTATAGGTTTATGCCATGATGCCCAGATAATGTTTGTATTTTTAGTAGAGATGGGGGTTTCACCATGTTGGCCATGCTGGTCTTGAACTCCTGACCTCAGGAGATCTGCCCACTTCAGCCTCCCAAGTGCTGGGATTACATGCCTGAGCTACCATGTCCAGCCAGTGTTGTATATTTCTGATCATTCATTTGTTGCATTATGAGTTGCATGAGTGCAGGAAGCACATTTGGTTCACAGTAGGGTTTGTTAAATGAACGAATGACTCCGTCTCCATCTCCATCCACAACATGGGTGTCTCAGGTCCAGGCCAATAACAAGAGGTTTTATGTCCAGTGCCGTCAAGGTGGGGACAGTTGTAACACTGCTTCCTGAAGGTCTTCACTGCCTTGGGTTTTGTATATCACTCTTCCAAATAAGGTAGGGCCAGGCCAGTGGAATCTCCTCTCCCTTACGGTGCTCTGGCCTGGGCTTGACAGAATGCTGGATAGACTGGGAATGGGTCAGGCCCAAAGCAGCAGCTCTTTCAGGGTTAGGCTGGACCTGCCCAGTACCCCAGAGGCATGCGCAGCACTGTGGAGGCCCTAGCACATAGTGGTTAGGCACATAGATTCTGGAACAAAAAAACAAAACAAAACAAACAAACAAAAAGATTCTGGAACCAGATCTGGCTCAAATCCAGACCCTGATACTTACTAACCATGTGACCTTGACCAGTTGCTTTATCTCACTGGTCTCAGTTTCCACATCTGTGAAAGGGGATGATGATAAAATATATACCTCTTGAGCCAGGCTTAGATGAGATCACATGTGAAGGGCACATCCCCAGCTGGCATCACAGGCAGATTCCCATGAGAGTGTTGCCCCTCTGAGAGTCCATGCTGACTGGGCCTTGCAAACTGGGCAGGGACGGCTTTTGCTGGAAAGTTCATCTACAGGAAGTTGATTGAATTCTGAAGAGAGAGCTAAGAGAGCTGCCAGGTAAGACAATCCCTAGAAAACCCCAAAGGGCTGAGAGTAGGATCACATGGCAAGAAGTAGAGAGTAGAGAGAAAAAAAATAAGCTGCAGGTCTTGGGAGGCAAACTGTTCTGTTTGCACTTGTCTGGCCAGGGAACATGGTATCTCCTGGAGGTGGTCTTGTGTTGGGGAAATTCCAGCAGCCTGGAGCCACAATACTGTTTCTCACTGCTGAAGCCTGCCTGTTTTCCTCTGCCTAGGTAGCTCAGTTCCAAGAACACTTATTGATGCTTACACTGGGCCAAGCCCTGTGATGAGCTCTGGGTTCCAGAGGTGAGTCAGACATGGCTCCTGCCCATGGAGATCCCCATTTCATGATAACTGCTACAAGAGCTGTCTGCACAAGGTGTTTTACAGTATTTATAGTCTACAGAGTGCTTCCGATCGCTCACTAGGCCCCACTCCATTCACGCTGTGTTGTCTGTGAATGGTGCTCTCTGGAGCTGTGTGGGGTAAAGGCAACCCGGGAAGGTGGCTGCACAGAGATTAAGATAGTAATCTGACAGCCAAAGGTAGAGGTGTGTAGGTGATCTGACCAAGGTAACACAGGTGATCTGCAACACCGCCCTCTTCCCACCGGCTTCATCCTAAGCAAGGCCAGATGAGGGGAAGATCCTATTAGCTAGCAGGGAGGTTTGCAGAAGCTCAGGGTGGTCAAGGAGCCACGCAAAGAGGGAGGTCCACAGGAAGTACACAGTCGGTACTAGAAGTGCCATGCTGCTCCCCCAGATCCAAAAGGGGACGCAGTGACTTGCTTTCCAGCTGGCTAGACCAAGGAGCCCGAGGCCCAGCCCTCGCCGCTCCCTTGATACTGGCATACCGACACCGGGGGTTTCATCCCGCAGCGCCACCACGCCCCGCTCCCATCAGCCCTCCGCTGGTCTCTGACCTGCGCGGGTCAGGGTGGGAGCGCCCGGCCGCTCCCTGCACCCTGGGCTGGGCTACAGCCCACGTGCGCCGGCGGCAGCGGCGGTGACAGCCGGCCCCACGGGGGCGGGGCGGGCTCGTGCTGCCCTGTCATTGGCCTCGCCGCCGTCGGGGGCGTTCCCCAACCCGGTCCACCTCGCCGCTCAGAACCGCAGGCGCTCGGCTGGCTAAGCCTGCGCGGGGCCGCCTCGTTTGCTCCCAGCTCCTCCAGCGGCCCGCGGGGCCCGATCGCAGCGCCCGCTGCCAGGGCGGAGGCAGGCGCTAACCCGGGGCTGTGCGGCACGCGCCTTTCGGTAAGGCGGGGGCGGCGCTGGGCTCCGGGTGCTGAGGGCGGGCGGGCGTGGGTGGGGACCTTGCCAGCCCCGGCTGGACTCTGCGCCCTGTCCGGCGCCCGGGAGGGTCAGGTGTGACCGCAGCATCCTTGGCCTCAAACCCACCCGCAGGGGCGCGCAGCGAGCAGGTGGCGCTGCCGGGAAGCCCGGGGCGGCCCTGGCCGGCCTCTGAACCAATTAGAGCGCAATAAAAGCCTCCCATCGGTACCTCGAACTACCTCTTACTCCGCGCCCCCCCCCAACCCCCAGCACCCAAACCCTGCAGTTCTAAGCCTAGAAAATCCCAAGCGCCAACCCGGAGTGGGACTGACGCGCCTGTCACCGGGGATGCAGAAGACCATCCCCAAACTTCCCAGGATTGGGGCTCCGAGCTTTGCGCTCCCCGTTCCAGCTCTTCACTGGGCGCCCTTTCCCTTCTCCCTTGTCCCCTCCCTCCTTAGTAACAGGAAGTTAAGTTGGGCCAAATGTCAGTGGCCTGGCCGGCTGCGTGCTGGAGCGGAGTCGGAATGGGGTCGTGGCAGTGGTCCGAAGGGCCGCGGCGCTGTCCGCTCTGCATCGCGTCCCCCGCATCCCTGGGAACCCGCACTCGCTCCAGGTCCAGGAGCACCCCCGCGGGGTGTCCGCGGCGACCGCCCTGTGGGTGCCTGGCTGGCCCCGGCGAGAGGTGGGATCTTGCCCACAGCGTCTAAACCGCTGCGGGGCAGGACGGGGCAGGTGGGGTTAATTTTATTCACTGGCAGAGCTGGGAACGGCCTTGACTGGATGGGGAAAAGGGGATGTTGAAACCAGAGTAAACGCGTGTCTCCTTCCACATTGTTTATTCTGAGGCCTGGGCTCTTAAAGCGGAAAGAGCTTTTATTTGGAAGCCTGTAGGGCCCCTCCAGGCCTACAGCAGTGTGCGGACTCTCTTGCTGTCATTGTCGCCTGTTAACTACAGTCTACAATAATTTCGGTGAAGGATGAAGTCACTAGTCAGCCCCCTTGTGGGCAGGTCCTACGGGAGAAAAGCCAGAGGCGAATTGGCCCTCCAGCGTTTATGTGACGGGTGCCCTGACACCTGCACTCACTCTGCCCTGCTGCCCCTCCCCGGTGGCAGTGAACCCAACAAGTGGGCCTCCAATCTCCAGGGCAGCCCTGTGCGATGCCCTGCAGACTTTAATACAGTAAGAACTCGCTTTCTGCATGCAGAGAGAAGATGGATTTATTAAGTGCCTACTGGACAACAGGTCCTGTCTTGTGGCACTTTTGCAGCCAATTTCATGGTTACTCTCCAAAAATGCTGAGTTTTGCCCTCCCCATTTTAGAGATGGGGAAAGAAGCTCAGGTATGGCCGGTGCCCAAGGCCATATGGCCACTGTCTGAGCCCGGTCCTGGCCCTGTCAGTGTAAGTCCAGTGCTCTTGCTTCACAGCTGTGGGAAGTGGTGTTCGGTGTGCAGGACCATGGCCCCACAGTGTGCTGACTAGAGCCTCCCAGCCTCTGAAAGATGCTCTTCGCCAGGATTTCAGGGGATGCTTCTTTGGAGAAACAGTTGAAGTGACCCAGGTAAGCCAGGTTTTTCAACCTGCAAACCCTGTATCCACCCTATCCTCCCCCTTGACAAGGGTAGTGCATGGTGTTGGCCAGATTGCCATGGGGAGGGATTGGGTGCTATTTTGGATGGAAGTCTGCTTCTACCATTGATCTGGCCTCACCTCTGAGAAGCTGGCTTCTGGAATAGTCTAGGAGGACTGTGTTAGCTGAAATAACCTCTATCTTAGGACCGATTCTACTTTTGTGGGGCTTTGGGGGGCAGGTGTTGGGGTGTAGGGTTATGGTTGTGGGCTAATTGAAATCCAGTTTGAACATACCTCTGCAAAAACATGATATCACTTATCTCCACTCCCTCCTTTCTTCAGGCCTAGGGCTCTGGCTTTCTGCTCATCCCCTCTTCCAAAGGAAAATCATGCTGTCATGAAAATCATGATAACTGATACCAATCAATTATACTTCAGTATAAATCAGCTTTTAAGAACTATGCCTGGTTGTGGCTGTAGCCATTGGAGGCCCATTCCCAGGCTGCAAGGAGCAGCCATATGATCCCAGATTCCTTCTCTGCCTGTAATTGGGATGTATTTCTATTCTCTCCAGCCATGTCCACACCCACACATGGGTTTGCCTCCCAGCCATGGGCCTGCCCCTTTTGCTTCCCACTCCTGAAGTTTAGAGGTCCTGTCTTCTTGGTGGAAGCCTTGGCTCTGGCAGGGCGAAACGTGGTATGGGTAAAAGAATAACTGGGTTGGCCGGGCATGGTGGCTCACACCTGTAATCTGAGCACTTTGGGAGTCCGAGGCAGGTGGATCACCTGAGGTTGGGAGTTCCAGACCAGCCTGACCAATATGGAGAAACCCCATCTCTGCTAAAAATACAAAATTAGCCAGGTGTGGTGGTACATGCCTGTAATCCCAGCTACTCGGGAGGCTGAGGCAGGAGAATTGCTTGAACCCAGGAGGCAGAGGTTGCAGTGAGCTGAGATCACGCTATTGCACTCCAGCCTGGGGGACAAGAGTGAAACTCTGTCTTAAAAGAAAAAAAAAAAAAAAAAAAAAAAGAGAGAGATAACTGGGTTGAACATTGCTAATCGTAGATGCTCTCTGAAGGCTAACAGTCTCTGTTCTTTAAAGAGTCAGAGAAGAGAATACTGTTCATCATGCTGAGATGTTTCATTCTTTACATCATTCTATTGTCTCAGTTGGCCTCTGAAGAAGTAAGTAGGGTTAATTGCATTTTACAGATGAGAAAGCTGAGACCCGAAAGGGTTACAGCTTGGGGGGGTGTGGTGGCTAATGCCTATAAAACTAGCACTTTGGAGGCTGAGGTTGGAGGATCGCTTGAAGCTGGGAGTTCAAGACCACCTTGGGCAACACAGCAAGACTGCTGTCCTAGTAACAAAAAAATAAAAAAACAAAGAAAGAAAGGTTACAACTTGCCTGCCTCACACAGCATGTGTGAGTGAGGTCTGTGTGTGGAGAATTAAATGCTATGGGAAGCAGGAAAAGCTTGTGGCTATCTCTGAACTCTGGAGGCTTGGCAGGCACAGCTCCTCTGCTGTGCAGTCATCTCCCTTAGCCGCGGTTTCACCTTTCGAGGTTTGGGTTACAATCAGCCTTGGTCTGAAAATATTATAGTATTTTTAGAGAAACAGAGACCACATTTACATCACTTTTATTATAGTATATTGTTATAATTGTTTTATTTTTTATCACTAATGTTGTAATCTCTTAATGTGCCTTATTTGTAAATTAAACTTCATCATCGGTCCTATATATATATAGGAAAAAACATAGCATATATAGGATTTGGTACTATCCAAGGTTTCCGGCATCTACTGGGGGTCTTGGGATATATCTTTCTGGGATGAGGGTGGCTACAGTACTTACTCTTTCTCACCCTATATTGTACTTATTTATGAACATGTCTTCTCACCTCAATATGAAATGGCATTTAAAACACTCATAAACTTGGCAGATTTATTTTCTGGTTTCACAGGTCCTCTGTGCTCTTTGCTCTGTATTTCCTTAGCCTTTATACTCGCTATGTCCATTAGGGTATCTACCAGGATGTATTGCAGTCCTCTATTCAAAAATATTACAAACATTTTCATATACACAAAAACCTAATAGCGTAATTAGCCCCATATACTCATTACCCAGCTTCCACAGTCATTCAGATTATGCCAGGCTGGCTTCCTCTCTCTCTTTTTCCCCCTTTCCCTCTGAAAGGAATATTCCTGAAATATTTTAAAGCAAATGTCTAATGCCATGTCATTTTGCCTCTATACAATCCAGTATATAACTCTTTTTAAAAGGACATTCTCTTGCAAAACCACACTCCCATTACTGCATGTAACAGAATTAACAGTTATTCTTTGACATCATGTGTCCACATGCAGATATCCTTGATTGTGTCAGAAATGACCTTTAGAGTTGGTTTGTTTGAATGAGGATCCAGTCTGTATGCCGCATTAGGCCGTTAGTCCTCCTATGCCTGGCTTAGTTTGGAGGAGCGCCCTCTCTTTAGCCATTACCCTCTGTGTTAATTGCCTATCTCCCCCACTGCATGGGGAGCCCCTTTAGATGAGCCCACCTCTTTGCTGTACTGGATCCTCAGCACTGAGCGCCGTGTCTGGGACACGCAGAGGCTCTGTGAGCATCTGTCCAGTTGTGTCGTTGCCACTCAGGAAATGTGCTTTGAATTAATGAGCCTGGTCATGGATTTGTGTGACTTCCAGTTCATGTGCTTAGATAAGAGGTTTTAAAAAAATGTCCTGCTCACGTGTGGACATTTCCTCAGCAAGCGTCAGTCTGTAAACATCCTGAAATAATAGAAGAACTGTTTGCTGCTCGCGCTCACTGCGCTGGTTGATGGTGGGGAGCCCAGACAGCTGCATATGTGCCTTGATCAGCAACTGGCCTCCGCAGGTCACATGTGGGGCTGATGGAGACTGAGGTCACTTCTGTCCAAGCTTGGAATTCCGCCACAGGAATGATCATGTTATGACCCAGAAACTTGGCGCTGGGCTTGGTAGAGACCACTCACCTTTTCTTCTTCCTTCTCTCTCTGGACAGTGCTGCTTCCCCCATGCCTTCCAGAGCCTTCTCTAACCTGCCTTACTCTTCAGCAAGTTGTGGTGTCTTCTTCAAATCACTGTTCATCCACACTGGGCAGGTTGTGATGGAAATGAGTGTTTATAACCTTCAAGTGTCTGGCCTGAATTTGCTCTCTAGAGCACCACCACTGGCACCTTTGTGGGTGACCTAATGAAGGAGACCAGAGGCTCAAGAGGGCAGGAGAAGATGTGCCAGCTTCTCTTGGTAATGGACTTCACGTCTGGTTCTCTCACCAGATGTCCTCAGGAGTGCTGGACACCTTGATAGGCATCTTGTACCCATACAGCAAAGGCCCTTCCCTGCAAACAGCCCTCAAAATGAAGACATGGTTTGTTTGGGGCTTTTTTTTTTTTTTTTTTTTTCCTTTTTAACACACAGACAGGCTTTTTATTTTTATTTTTTATTTTTAGTAGAGATGAAGTCTGCTACGTGGTCCAGGCTGGTCTGAAACTCCTGAGATCAAGTGATTTGCCTGCCTTGACCTTTCAAAGTACTGGGATCATAGGTATGAACCACCATGCCAGGCCCAGCCTTTTGCACTAGGAGAAAATCTAACAAAAATTTAAGGCTTCTGACTCCTAGAGTTGATTTTTTCTTTTATCTTTTGCTTTTCAGTACTTTTTTCAAAAATTTTGTAGGACAAATATTTTATTTTTTTAATGGGAAATCAAAATATTTATTTTCTTAAAAATGAAGACTCTTTTCAACCAATTTGAAGTCTGTAGACAGAATTATACACGTATTTGGTACAGTTTTACGTGCAGATAAAGCCACAGCACTATTGGGATTTTGATATTTGCTTGGATCATTATTTTCACAATGAACATATCCAGACTTTCTAAAAGTTAGAAAATAAAGAAAGCTGGGGCTTGGGGACAGGAAGCTATGAAACCCATGTAGCCCTGCCTTCTTTCTCTTTCTGCTTCTTCCCTTGCTATTCCCCAAATGAAGTCTTTCTAGTGTTTGGCTCTTGATTTTGATTTTTTCTTTTTTATTCAGGAAGGTTGAGCCCTCAGGGGAAGACAGAATGACACAGAGTGCTAAGACAAGGCAGAGCGAAGTTCCGGGCTCCAGTGGCCGGTCTTGTCCTCCCAGGAAAGTGCCTGATGGCCAAACACCCTGTTCCCTCACTTTGGGGTACCTGGACCCCTCCGTCTCCAGTTTCTGTTTTTCTCCCTACACCCTCCCCAAAGGTAGACAGCATAGCTGGCCTGGGCTGATAAGGCTTCTTCCTAAAACATCAGTCACGTGGCCTCAGGAATTCAGAGCTGGTGGGAGTGATAGGTGACTTTGGCCCTCTGTTCACGAACAAACTTTCATTGTGGGATTGGGCCAACCATGGGGTCTGATTTGGAGATGCTTCCCTTCTCAGTTAGTTGCTCATGTCTCACATGAAGAGCCTTTTGTGATGACCATGTATGGAATAGTTTCTGAAGTGCCACTGCACTGTACCTGTCTTTGCATCTAAACATCACTACCATCATCATGGGACAAACTGCCCATCTCCATGGTGTCTGGCATGGAGCTGTGTGTGTGTGTGTGGATAGCGCTGGTGATTTTAGGATTGAAATTTTTAATTTGTTCTTATTTGGGCTAATGTTTCTCTACACTGAGGATCAGGGTAATTTCCCTGCCTTCCTTTTTCTCTCAAATCTCTGCCTCCCAGTGGCTGTCCTGAACTTTGAGGCACCTGCATTCCTTCCAAGGCTTGGTTAGATTTCTTTGATGAATTACAGAGGTAAGGGCAGGCGCAAGAACTGTGCTTCCTGCTGGTTTAGAGCTCAGGTTTTTCTCCCTCACTGGGCAGGAGAGTATGTCTAATGCAGACATTCTTTCTGCTGGCAGCAAGAGGAGGGCAGCAAGGGGTTGGACAGTGGTTCCCGGTCACTGAGCCACTGCAACAGCAGGTTTATGGGACATCTGCAGACCCAAGGTCCTAACACACCCAGCCCAGAAGCCCAGCACATGCCAGAGACATGAGTGGGTGTCTAAGAACACCCTGTTCTAGCCTTGCTGCAGCGGTACCAACAGGTTGAAGTGCAGAAACTACTTTTTTGCTCCCATGACTCTGAATGGCTGGCCCTGGCCACTTATCTGAATACTGACTTATCTGGTGAAGCTTTGTGGGATCTCAGTGTATAGTGTGTTGGAGCCGGGAGAATGAGGTGTAGAGGGAAATGAAGAAGCAGCTCTCACTAACAAGAGCTGCTCTCTGGAACAGTGTGGGCCCATGGTCTGCCGGGGGCTTGGTTGCTGAGCCCTCGCTGTACAACTGTTCATCCAAAAGGAGCAGAATGGGGGTTGGGTGCTGTGTGTAGAGTTTGTGGCTGTTGTTAAGTCAGCTCCATGTTTCAGCACAGCCAGGCTTTGCACAATTTGATGCAAAGGTAATAAGATCAGGATTTCCCTGCTTGTAGGAAAGAGGTGGCTGATGGCAAAATGAAAGGAAAACAGAATAGAGGAACACAATACACAGGGGGATTTCCAGACCTCCTTCCAGACCCTCAGGGAGAGGATTCAGTCAGTCTTTTTCATCAGGGGATGTCCTGTGAGGCTCGTGCAGTTGGAGCCTTGGGGCCCGTGAGGCCCATGTTGGGACAGCTTCCCAGCCACCTGCCTGGAGTTGCTGCATGTTGCTGTTGTGAAGGAGGAGGAGGAGGAAGAGAAGGAAGAAGGAGGAAGAAGGAGGGGAAGGAGGGGTAGGGAGAGGGGGAGGGGAGGGAGAGGAGGAGGAGGAGGAGGAGGAAGCGCTGTGTGAAATTTCAGGCTTCTTCTGGATACCAGGTTTGCCCCAACCAGAGGACTTAGAAGGTCTTGCTTGGGTGTGTCTGTTATCTTGTATCTTGGACTTTTTAAAAAGTGACTTACCCACATATACATACATATATGTGTGGTCCTCATCCCACACTTGCATAGATGCATAGGACTTACCTTCGCACACACATACAGATGCATGGTAAGACATTCACTCAGTACAAAGGAAATTGAATGAACAGTACATCTCCCTTCTTTCCCTGTCCTCCAGCCCTCGGTTTTTACCTCTTTGGCAGCTGTTGTCCCCAGCCCCCTGTGGATCCTTCCAGACATAGTGTAGGCATGTCCTGGTGCCTGTTCCCCTTCCGCTCTTCCTGGGGTCTGCTGAGAAGTGACCAGGATGTGGAGAGACAGGGCCCACAGGGCTGCAGAGACTTGGCCATGGTCGCATTTGGCCAAGGCCTAACTATTGCCCCTCCTACCCTACTTTGCCAGCTCTTTCCTTTAGGAGTCCCCTTGTGTTCGATTTGGGGGTTCAAAGAGTCTGGATTCTGAGAATAAACCTCAGGGGGCATGTTGTGAATGCAGGTGATATAGGCAAAAACAAAAAGCACTAAGACTGCGGTTCAAATCCTAGCCGCGGGGCCTCGGACAAGTTCATGCATCCTAGTATTTTAGTCTACATAAAGGAGGTAATTATACCTATTTCAAGAGCTTGATCTGGAGATAAAATATTTGTGAA
This sequence comes from Sapajus apella, assembly GCF_009761245.1. Classification (NCBI taxonomy): domain Eukaryota; kingdom Metazoa; phylum Chordata; class Mammalia; order Primates; family Cebidae; genus Sapajus; species Sapajus apella. Next base: position 7,422,887 of record NW_022436987.1, read on the forward strand.
GTACCTTGCATGGCTACACACTCCAAAATGTCAGCGCTTTTGTTGTTGTTGTTGTTTATTTGTTTGTTTTTCCACATTCAACGAGTGACCCATTGCCAGAATGAATGACACTGGTATGGAATTCTCTGGTTGGCTTTCTGGAAATCCTCTAGGTGGGTTCCTGAGCTTTGCTTTCCCTGTAGAGGGCAGCCAGTTTTCCATTTTCTACCAAGTTGAGCTGGCCCCACTACCTCCTCCTCCCTGTGGGGAGCCAACCTCCATCCTCTCCAGCCTCTGGGCTCTGCCTCCTCCTCTGCCCTTGACCCCTGACCCCTCCTCTCCATTTCCCTGGGCTCTAGGTTCCCCCTTCCTCCCCTTGAGAACAGGATGCTGCCTTCCGCCTGGAGAGCGCTATGGGCTGTTATGGCTGCTCTCTGGGTGTTTATGTTGTATCTCTTCAGAAGCTCCTAGCAGATGTCTGTTTATTGCTGAAACTTCATCTACAGCATGAGAGGAGAAAGGCTATTTTTAAAGGTCTTTAATTGGCATGGCTGCACAATACAGCTTAGATTGCCTCCAAGTTTAATTTTCATCGCTCTTATGCTCTATTCATTATGAAACCCTTCAAATCCAGCCCGAGAGACATGTCCTCTGATTTTAGAGCAGCACTTAAATTTAGCAGACAGTTGTAATCTCTTAAAAAGGTAGGCCAAGGAGGTGAAGGCAACCGGCTGTCTTTTGTCTAGGCTGAGCCAGATGGCATGAATGGGAGCAGTGTTTCTGTGCCCCTGGAATGCAACACCCTCCCCTCACTTCTGCCCCTTCCTTCCACCTGCAGTGGCTGAGGCCCGCCCTCATATGCCACCTGCGGATTGGCTCTAGCTGTCCCTTTCCCTTTGGACTCAGGTGGGGCTTGAGATGACGAGAGAGTAGAACTGAGGTAGTTTCAAATGACACTGACCTCCCAGGAGGGAGGAGGCAGCAGAGGCCATGAGTCACAGAACCTTGGGATATCAGGTTGGATGGGCCTTATGGGATCACCTAGTTCTCATCCTGGCCACCTTGTTTTACCTATGGAGAAACTGACACTGATGCTTCTTGATGCTGAGTGGAGGACAGAGAGGTGTTTCTTGCTCAGGGTCACCCAGCCAGGTCAGAGTCAGGTCTCTTTTCCATCCACCATTTCCCACCAGGCTGTCATCCTTGATCAGTCTAAGGCAGCTGTGCTTAAAGTTAGTTGCGTTTACTGAAGGACGGAGCCTCGTCCTCCCTTTCTAACACCTCCCACATTCTTTGAATTCATGCTGTGTATGCTTGTAGCACTGGCTGGACTCAGTCCCCAAGTCTTTCCTTATCATGAACACCTTCCCCAGAGTCTTGGGACTTAGAATTCCCACCTTTGTTCCCAGCCCTTGTCTGTAGAGGCCCTTTGTTAAAAATACAGAATTTAACTGCGAAGGACCATATGTTGACAGAGAGGAGTTTATCTCTGATTAGCTGTCAGTCAAGGGCTGAACCTTGAGAGGATGGGGTGTAGGATGAGTCAGCTGGGAACAGAAGGAGGAGGGAATCTTGAGAGATGGTAAATAGGGTGCTGGGGGCATCAACAGCCATAGGCCCGGGCTTGGAGCACACAGCATGCAGCTATTGGGCTGGAGTCCCTCTGATGATGGATGGAAGTCCCTCTTCTAACTCATGGAGGGAGGTGCATTAGACAAGCTCACCTGTGCCCACACACCAAGACAGAGTATGGAATGTTCACAGAGTCCCACAGTGGGGGAGCCAGGAGAGGCTTCCTGGAGGAGGTGGAGTTTGTAGGTTGAGAAGGGTATTGGAAGATAGGTATGATTTCCATAGGCATAGATGGGCAGAGGTAATGGCACAAAGAGATATACAAAAGTGAGGGCACAGTCAGGGTACCACGTGGTAGAAACGTGGGGGCTGCCTAGGGAAGCTGAGGCTGGAATCAGGCTGCTCTGAGGTGTGGAGGACCCTGAGTTCTGGAGGTGGAGTGGGTGTGGTGTGGGTGTGGACTGAACTCAGCAGAACGTGGGAAGCCGTCAGAGAGGGATGCTCAGAGCTCTGTTCATGGGTGGTGCACACTGCCAGACAGCTGCCATTCCCTTGGACTGAGGTGGCTTGTGGCGAACAGGGTGGGGGGCAGTAAGGCTGGGCCCCTAAAAAGACTTTGTCTGTATCCTGGCTTTTGACCCACAGCCTTCTTTAGGAAGGAAGTCTGCATGAAAGCGTTGTCTTCGGTGTATCAGGAGGGCAGCCCTTTTTGGAACTCCTGGTTATAGGGTCTTAGGATATGGGACAACCGTCACGTTCTGCAGCTTGTGCCCCCAAGTGTGGCTGTCTGAGCTTCGGTGGCTCTTGACTCTGTGTAGCAAACAGCATCTGCGCCACTTTCACCACATTGTTGCAGGCTAAACCCTTCACACCAATCCTTCTCCTGCCTCAAGGTCAATTTGAGGGGGATAAACAGGTCATCGAGGTGCTGAGCTCCTCTGGGGGCTACTCCCAGAGCAGAAGCAGGAGTTCCCTGTCTGCATGGGAGGGAGGCAGCAAAGCTGGGCTGGTGCAGGAACCCAGGTCACCACCTTCTCCAAAGAAAGCGCCTTTGGAAGAACTGGCTCTCTAGGCGTCAGCAGCTCTCAGAGCATTTGTACCATCGTCTGGAATGACGCTGCTTCTCTCCTCTGCACAGCCTCTCAATCCCCTGAAGAGTTCCTTCAAGTGTGTCCTGCCCGGGTTTTCTGTGTGCACACTGAGTTTCCTTCTTCAGTTGCGGAGGGAGCTCCGGCAGGCTAGAGAACCTGGAGCTGGACTGCATGGCCTGGGCAGGTGAAGCGGTAGGGGGCTGGTTGCCTCCCAGCCCTCTGGCCATCTTGGCCACAGGGAGATGGATAAAGGCTGGGTTCAGCTTCCGCCTGCTCCCATGTTAACTGGCAGGTGGGAGGCACCACAACTTGGTACATTGTCAGCTTTGCCATTTGATCGGGCTGGCACCTGTTCTCTACCATCTGTCTCAGGGACACCTTTGCTTTATGTGATGGAATAAATTGTTCCTGCAAGCAGCAAATACAATGAGTTTAGTGCTGTTGATGGGAGCTATCAAGGGGGTTTGGAGTGGGGCCCTGCAATTGGCTTGCTTTCTTTTTTGTCCTAGGATCAGTGCTACCCATATGAGGCCAAGCTGATTTGTTCACTGATGGTTAAATGGGTCGCTCAGTGCATTCATTCTGTCAACCAAGATTTTTGGAGTACTCTCTATTTGAAGCATGCTGTCACAGATAGACCATGGGTTTTCAGTCCCTGTAAACATTGGACAAGACACACACATACTATCTCTGAACCTCGAGTTTGTCCTCTGTAAGATAGGAGTGATGCTACTTACCTCACGGGGTGGTTGAGAGGATTAAATGGGGCAATGGGCATAGCACCCACCTGTCATGGTGCCTGGCACATAGTGGCATTCAGGTGGCCTCTTCCCCTCTGGCCCATTCCTAAACTGGCCCACAGGAGTCTTGGAGCACAGATGTGGGCAGGGTTCCTTGTTGCTTCAGGCCACGCATTTCGTACTGGCACCTAAGTGCCTTTTACCTTTAATAACTTTTTCTTTTTTCTGAAGGCAGAGTCTCACTCTGTTACCCAGGCTGGAGTGCAGTGGTGTGATCTCAGCTCACTGCAACCACCACCTCTCAGGTTCAACTGATTCTCCTTCCTCAGCCTCCCAAGTAGCTGGGATTACAGGCATGTGCCACCACGCCTGGCTAATTTTTGTATTTTTAGTAGAGACGGGGTTTCTCCATGTTGGCCAGGCTGATCTTAAACTCCTGACTTTAAGTGATCTGCCTGCCTCAGCTTCCCAAAGTGCTGGGATTACAGGTATCAGCCACCACACCTGGCCTACCTTTAGTGACTTTTTAAAGGGAATGGCTCACTCAAAGCACCTGTGTGTGCAGTGAAGCAAGATGAGACACCTTTCTCTTCCTGGTGAGAAAGTCTTCTTATAAAACCTTGGAACTGCAGGGCTGCGAGAGCCTTATCATCAACCCTACTGGATGCTTGCTCCCTCCATGGTGGTGGTCTAGCCTGAGTTTGTGGGTTGGAGGTGATCCATCCCATCTTTTGAACTCCTCCTCCTGATGGCTTCCTATAGCTTCTGGTATTTAGTTGCAGTTCTTCCTCCTGGGCGCCGTGGAGAGTAGGTCTAATCTGTCTACTGCCTAACAGCTCTTCAGAAATTGTTCTGTTTTTAAAAAATCAAATCTCCAACATTATCAATTGAAAAATGTAGCATTATTTCATGTACCCTTGAGAAAGAAAAAGAGCTGCCAATTAAACTGTGGCAAAATGCTTTGCCATCACTTAAAATTTTTATTCTATATTTAGTGAATTTTTTTTTAGATTTTAGACATATATTTTTAATTTTATATTACTCTTGCATATATACAAAAGTAAATTGGTTAAGGCATTTCTAAAACTTCACTTTCAGAATCTAACTCTTTGGAATCACTTTTTGACTCAGATTCATAAATGTCCATGTTTTTCTGACTCATTAATAATATCTTCTAGTCAAGTAGGGCTATATTTCTTCATCTTTCTTGTCTCTGGGATTTTTTTTTTCAGCTGCTGACACCCATTATGTCAGTTTTGGTGTTTTCTTGATTTGCCAGAAGGTATCAATAAAAGTTTTTTGTCAACAACCAGGACTCACATTCCTTCCTTAAATGGACCTTAAAAGTGTTGGCTCTTGAAATGTTTTAGATCATGGTTGTTCAGATATGCCACCAGGAGTGAGTCAAATTTCCATATGTGAGGTGGTGACAGCTATGCCACAGCTGCATCCCAGGAGAGATTGTTAAATGTTGGGGGATTTTAAGACACACTCTGCTTTCAGACACTTTCTAGTGGGAAAAATGCATTTCGAATCAGTGAAATGCGTTATTTAAAGACCACCCTCTGTTTCTCTCCTTAGTCTTCTTCCAGATTAACAACCTACAATATGGGTTCATGATTTTTACCTTCTCTGTGGGTTTCCTCTGAACATGCTCTGGTTTGTTCAGATCTTTTTATATAGTGAAGGCAGTGTCCAGACCATCTATTGTATTTATGGTATGAGCCCAGCAGAGGAAGGGAACTATCACCTCCTAGTTCAGGACATTCTGCTCCTCTTAATGCAGCCCAAGATTCTATCAGCTTTGCTGGCAGCAGCATCACATCGCTGACTTCCTGCTGACCAGGTCTTTTTGACATGTGCTGTTGCTAAGCTGCTTCTCCCCTGTCCTAAACTTGTGTGGCTTTAGAATTTGAAGGCAGAGCCTCCTATTTTGCTTCTGCATGATTCAGAATGATCATTCCTGTTAAACTTCAACTTGTTAAATTCAGTGCAGCCCTGTTCCAACTTGATCAGGATCCTGTTTATGCCTTCCACAGTGTCACCCAGGTCACGATAAATGCTTACTGGGGGGAACCCTCTGTCACAGTGCTGGAGACCTCCCCTCAGTGGACTTCCGATCTTTGACTGGCTTACTTTGGGAAGAGTGGTTGAAGCCATTCCTAGCCTACTCTCTGCCCTTTTGCTTCTCTGACTTAAGACACCTTCCTGAAGCTATATATGCCATGCCCACTGGAATTCTCCATCTACTATCAAGGGCTTCATCAAAAAAGAACACGAACAGCCTTAATGTTCTGTGTTCTCAGCTCCCGAGAGCTCCAAGACTGCTTTCAGCTGTTCCTGGGCTGCTCGTCAGAGACCACACCACGAAGCTTAGCATCTCATCTGCGAATGTTGTCTGTGCTCTGGGAGGTCACTTTCCCTGACCAGGGAACTTGAAGTCACTGCACATGTCTAAATATCCTTTTTAAAAAACAAAGCAAAAAAAACCCTAAACTCCTATCTCCTCTCTACTGTTTATTCCAGTGTTGGTTCCTTGCTCCCCTGCCCCGGTCTCAATTGTTTGGCTGGAGTAAGTTGCATTCAGGGTCCAAGTCATTCACTTCCTCCACCTTACGTCTAGAGCTCGGCTGGTCTCCCAGCCACTTGAGTCTCCGGCACCAACTTCCCCTGCTTGGTCTTTCGCTAATTTCACAGGAAATGATTGTTTTTCCTCTGCAGTTCCTGTGTCCTCCTGGTCCCTAACCCCTTCCACCACTGTCGTGGGAATTCGGGAACTAAGTTAGTCCCTGTTCCTATGGACACATCCTCTCTCTTCTAGATGATAAAACTCTCTGCAAGTCCAGGCTTAGCCTTTAGCCACTGGGGTTTCCCAAGCTCTCAAGGTGTCTGATTCCAGCCCTGCTCTCCAGACTGAATCTCTGGTTCGCCTGGGGTCTGGATCAGCAGCGGCCCAGTGGGATCTGTTTCCACGGTAACTCTGTGCCTCACTTCTTCCCTCCTCACCTATGTGTTCTCCACAGTATTCCTCTTCACTCCATGGGCTTTTCACACAGCTGTACATCTTTTTTTCATATTAGAGGTACTCTGTCTCTCTGCCCTGTCTCAAGTCTGTTCCTTTAAAAGATAAAAACCGAGTGCAGAGAAGTATGTTTAGTCTGCTGTTGGTTAAGGTCAAGAAAAAGACACATATTTATATTTGTGTGTATATGCATAAACATGGGCAGGAAACAGACACATAGTAGTGACCTGTTTGAGAGTGGGGACACTGTAGGTAGATGCAGACAGGAGTAGGAGGGAAACTTTTTCTGAATACTTTTGTATTTTTTTTGACTTTGGAATCCAGTGCAAGGATTTTCTATTCAGTTTTTTTTTTTTTTTTTTTTCTTTAAATAACAGGTAATCTGGGATGCCGGATTGGCTAATGTGACCTGGTGAGGCCATGAGAAGTGAGTGACTCACCTGCCTGAGTCAGGGCTCTGCAGCCTCCTAACCACCTGGGCCTCAGCTCCTCAGGTGTAAAGCTGGCTGGTCCCAGCCCACTTACCTTGCAGAGGGGACACAGGGAGCCCCTCCCCTGGAGGCTGGCACAGGCCAGCACATGGAAAGATCTGTAGTAAACAGGGCCTTCTCCCTCAAAAGTCATTTGAGATTTTAGGACCATTACTGTTTAGTAAATTATTATCTCAGTTTACTGAGAGCTGGTGCTCAAAGGGTATACCTGGGCCTTGTGTTAGTTTTCTGCTGTCAATCACCTAACACGTACACCATGGCTTTTTCCTCTTGTGAACTCTAGTATTTAAGGAGATTGGAAGCTCTGAATCTCTGAGTTTGCCTGGAAAAAGTATGTACTTTCCTTTTCCAGACCTGAGACGCTTTACAAATCATCTCGTCTGCCCAGTACAGTGGAGTGCGACGGGAATACGTCTAACATTGTTTGAGAACATAGGCTTATGGTGAGGTTTGCAGGTAACCAAGATCACAGCTGGCTCTGAAGAAAAAATGCAGCATGCTGGGAGTGGCCAGTCCAGGTCCCTATAATTGAGGAAGTGACCTGGTTGAGGAGGAGACTTATTTACCCTGGGTAATTGAGAAGCATTTATTGAACATCTACTCTGTGCCATAGCTCTGTGCCTTGGGATGACAAGATGGATAAGGCACAGCTTCTCCTCCCAAAGTATTTATAGTGGGCTTGGGAAAGCAAGGCTTATGTGTGTTAAAAAAAAAAAAAAAAAAAGGAACAGGAGATTTTCATAATAGTTCAGCTCAATCACAGAAGAAAAACCACAAGGTTGTTGGTGACTAATGTCTGTCTGCCTGGGGGAGGCAGCAGTGGGTGTGGGGAGCATTTTCTGTGAGCTGGAGAGGGCCCGGAGTGCTTCCTGGAGGAGGGAGTGGAGGTGGCGGCAACAGCATCATTTGATCTGGACCCTGATGGGTAGTTGCAGTGTAGATGGATAAGTTGGGAGTAAGAAGAGAGCCTCTCTAGTGGGCGCTGAGGTCAGGAGAAATGGGGAATTGCCTGGTTTGAAGGTGGCAGAGGGAGATGAGGCTGGGCAGGTGAGTGCAGGACAGATGCAAAGAGCCTTCAGTGAGAGAGACTGAGTTGGAGCGTGCTGAACTTCAGAACGGGGATGGGAGGAGGAAGGCCCAGGATCTCACAGGGAGCTCTTGTAAATCTCAGGAAGATGGACAAGACAGGGTCCAGCTCCCAGACGTTTCAATTTAGGCATCTGTAGCCTCCAGGAGGCCGGAGGCATGCCAGCCCTTCTTTCACCGTTGCTCTGTGGGGACATTTTCTTCTTAGGCATTTTACGTGTCTGCCCATTCACTCATTCGGCAGGTATTTATGAGCTCTTACTCTGTGGCAGGCACTGTTCTAGGTGCTGGGTTCCAGCAGGGAAAAAACAAAACAGGGAAACATCCCTTGCCACATTCCCAGAAGAAAAGAGGGACAATAAACAAGTGAGTTACATGTGTGGGAGGCCAGGTGGTGAGAGGTAGGGCAGAGAAAATCCAAGCAGGGAAGGAGATGGGGTGTGCTGCAGCAGGGGGGGAGCAGCTGGGGGAGGGCTGTAATTTTAAATAGAGTGGTTAGGGAAGGTTTCACTGACTCACCCTGTCACTGGGACTTTGTCTGGGACCATCGGGAAGGAGGCAAGGCCAGATCCTACTGGGATCTTGAGCCCACAGTTGATCCTCTTCAACCTGTTGGGGTCTTTGGCTAGGCAGTAGGGAGCCTTTGAGTGCTCTTGGGCAGAGGAGTGACATGTGTGGGGCGGTCTTCCTTGTGGCTTTGTGGGGGATGGGATATAGGAGGCTGAGACAGGGGAGCAGAGATTCAGAAGGAGATGACCACTGCAGACTAAAAAAGTCCGCTCATTTGACACTTCCCTGCCTGTGCCGCAAGCTCCCTGTCTGTAAAATGGAGATAAATGGTACTTACCTTTAGGCACGTTTTCAAGAGGATGAAATGGGTTACTGAATACAGGATATTTAGAACAGCACCTGATGTATAGTAAGTGCCCAAAAATACTGTCTTGCTTGACTGACTCTCTGTCTCTCTCTGTCTGAATATATGTGTGTATGTCAAATTAATGTGCGGGGGACATCCTTTCTTTTTATTTTTTAAATTAATTAATTAATTATTTATTTTTAACTTTTTTTTTTTAAAAGCCTATGGCACCTGGTATTCCCAGGCGGTCTCCCAACCAAGTACTAACCAGGCCCGACCCTGCTTGCTTCCGAGATCAGATGAGATCGGGTGCGTTCAGGGTGGTGTGACCGTAGATGACATCCTTTCTTGTTCTAAAACGGAGTCAAATGAAGAAAATCATGATGCTTTCCAGGATTAAATGAGATAATCCATGTAGTGGATCTAGGTTATGGCAGATGAATACTAGGTGAATACTAGTTAAAAGTACTGCTATTACCACCAGCTCTTACCTTGAAGAAAATGATTTTGCAATGGAAATCCGTTGTAAAGCCTTCCAATTCAACCGTTGTTTATCGAGACTGTGGCGTGCCAGGTGCTGTGCAAGGCATATGTTCTCATTTCATCTTTGCAGTAACTGCTCAAGCTAATAAGTGTTGACCCCATCTTACAGATGAGGACGCAGATGCCCAGAGAGACTAAGACTTGCCAAGGTCACACAGCCAGTAAATCGCAGAGCTGGGCTTAATCCACGAGTGGTCCATTGTGTAAATGTAAATATTGACATATAGGTTCTCATATCAGTCTCCCTTGGCATTAGGTACCCACAGATAGGTACAGGGAGAGCAGAGCCATGGTCAACTTCCAGGACAGATCAGGGCAGTGTGAATGTAGTAGGGAAAGCATGGGTGGGAGACACTGTGGGTGAAGCAGTACCTTTCTTCAATGACTCAGCCCTGCAGGCCTTATCAGAGCCTTTCAGCCACCCTCTCAGACTTTATCTGAAACCCATTTTGGTTTCCAAAAAGAAGCAGAGCCTGGCAGGTCAAATCCTGGCTCCATCACTTACCAGTCATGTAAGTCCAAGACAGGAGTCCATGTCTGTCTCAGTTTTGTCATCGGCAAACTTGCTTCATAGGGTTGTTATGACAATTAATATCAGAGAAGATATGTTCAATAACTCTGAAAGAGTTATTATTATGTTAATAATATTATATTATTTTTATATTTGTAAGTGCCTTCTTAATCTCTGAGGTCAGAATGTCCCATCCCCTCTGCAGGATGAGTCTGTAAGACATTCTGTTTTGCCTTATTATATAGATGTGGGTGTAGGTGTCCTCTTGACAATAAATAGAATTCAATCAGCATCTTTCTAAAATCCCCGAAGACTCATGCTTTGTCCTAGAAGCTGTCAATAGAGATTTGCCAAAAGCAGTGATTTCTGGTTTTCTTTTACCCTTCAAGCCACATATTCTGACCTGAAGGGCCCACCTTCCAGGATTTGGAAAATGTCTTGATATTTCCCAGGGTGCTTTACAGTTTGCCAGACACATTCCCATTCATATTTCATTTGGTCTTCACAGTTACCCAGTGTGGTTCTTGGGTACTGTCACCATTGAACAGGTCAGGAGATGGAGACTCTGCAGTGTTGAATCATTTGCTCCAAGACTTGCAGGTGGAAGGTAATGAAACATGCACCCCGCCTTCCAATCCCAAAAAGCCTTGTTCTGGAGTTTCAGATTGACAGTTCCCCTAAAGCCATTCATAATTTCCCCCATAGCCCTTTTCTAAAGAGGGTTGGAAGGAGGTCATGTGACCAACCAACCTTTATACAACTTTCCCTTCCCTTCCCTCCCCTCCCCTCCCCTCCCCTCCCCTCCCCTCCCCTCCTCTCCCCTCCCATCTTCTCCTTCTTCTTTCTGGTGGTCCTCAATTATATGGAACTTTTTTCATTCGTTTTTCTTTTCTTTTAATTAATTAATTTGAGAGACAGGGTCTCACTCTGTCACCCAGGCTGGAGTGCAGTGGCGCTGTCACTGCTCACTGCAGCCTCAACCTCTTAGGCTCAGATAATCCTCCCACCTCTGCCTCTGGAGTAGCTGGGACTTCAGGCACATGCCACCACACCTGGCTAATTTTTTCTTTTAAGACAGGGTCTCCCTATGTTGCCCAGGCTGGTCTCAAACTCTTGGACTCTAAGTTATCCTTCTATCTTGACCTCAAAAAGTGCTGGGATTACAGGCATGAGCCACTGTGCCCAGCCTATACAATTCTACTTTCATCCTCTGCTCCCAGGTCTTGTTACTCCCAAACTAAGCACATGGTGATGGTTTTGAGCTGAGCTGATGGTTGGAGTTGCTCACATCATACCCACTTCATTTTCCCTTCTTTGTGGAGCGGAGGTCTGGGCTGGGACTCAGCATTTGGAGCTTGGTGGGGAGTGGGAGACAATGGGGACAGCATTGCAGCTTTAGGCATTTGCAATGCCTGAGCATGAAATTGTCCGGAGTGTAAATGTGCCCTGAGGGACCCTGAAACTGAAGGTGAAGGAGGCAAGAGGAGGAGCAGGTGCTTAGGTGTAGAGCCCAGAATCACTGCTTGGGGCCTGGCCAAGGGCGTGCAGGGGCCAAATCAGAGGCCACAGGGCAGATGGGTGGGATGGGGAGTATTTACTCCCTGGGAGGCAAACAGACAAATGATCCTTCTAGCTAAGGTGGGACTGAACCCAGGGCTCAAAGTCAGCCCTTAATCCAGACTTGTCAAACTCCTTGGAGTTATTCCTTAAGTAGAAGAATTTCGTGTTTAGTTCAGCTCAACTAATGTTTATTGAGGAAGTACCTATAGTGTCCCAGCAGGTGTGAGGAATACGAAGTCCAGCAAGATACGACCCTGCGCAAGCTCAGGTTCTACAACCTTGGCTTTACCTGCGCCTCCTCCTCCCTTCTGGCAACTTTGAATGATTGGGTGGAGGCGCTGAGGGTGGTGCCTCTTAAGTGCACGTGGCAGCACATTAGCTTCTTGGCACCCCAGCACTTGGTCTAGAATTGGGGCCTGGCAGATCTGCAGAGCAGCACAGACTGGGAATTGGCAAACACACCTGCTCATGGAGTCGGACTCTGATCCTGCTGTGGGAAGAGAGAGGTTTCTGAGCTTTGGCACCTGGAACTGATTCTCAGCCCCCTCTGTGATGGTCACGTGCCTGGAGGAGCTGATGCAGGAGGGCCTGTGGGGTGCAGGTGAGAAAGATCGCAGTAGAATTGCCCCAAGGTAATGGCTCAGGCTGCCCACCCCTCAGTCAGGCCAGCTCCTCCTCATCCTCCAAGCTGGCTGGTCTCCTCTCCTCTGTACCTGGGCCATCCCTGGTCCCAGCTCTTTGCTTTAATTCTTTATTACTTTCCTTCTTCTCTGCCTTTTCAACACCCTCATCCTCCAAGTCTGGATTCAGCCCTGCCATTTTCAGAAAGGCTTCCTAAACCCTCTCAGACCCCTCCTTTCTCCATACGCTTGCCAGGCAGAGAAACAAAAGCCCCCAGTTCAGCATTTACCTGTTTCCTGGGAGTTCTTTCTCACCCTCTCTGCTTCCTGAAGGGAAGGCAGGGAACATGCTTTGTGTACCCACCATGTTCCAGGCAGTTACGTGGAGGCTAGGTATGTCCTTGCTCTGTTTTTTATGAGCTGTGTGACTTTGGGTAAGTGTTTTCATTTCTCTAAGTCTCATTTTCTCATTCGAGATTGAGGATGTGATGCCTGCCTCAGAGGGAAGTGGTAAGAATTGGATGGAATAATCCATGCAAAGTACCTTGCACACAGGCCCAGGCTCATAGTAAATGGCTAACATATGGCAGCTCTTGTTATGATAGGTATTATCACATTGAATCCTCTATCTACCTTTATAAGGTAGACATCCCACAAAGGGGAGCAAATGAGCCGTAGGGCTGAAATGACTTGTCTGAGGTCTCCCAAGAGACAGGCAGCAAGGCTGGGATTCAAGCCTAGGGGTGGGCTGTCCTGAGACAGCACCCATCCTTCTACCGCCTCTGCTTCCTGAGTCCTGGCCCCTGTTCCCCGTGCTTTTTAGTGTTTCTTGCTGTTCCAGCCAGGGCACTCAGCAAATGCTGATTGACTAATCTTTCTTGGCTGGTTTAAGGGAAACCAGGTTTGTGGGGGGAGTGCAGGAAATGGAACCCCTTGAACATTCCATCCTCTTTCAGATTTCTCCGTGGTCCAAGTTGCCCATGGATCTCTGCCAGTGAGAGCATGCCACTCCAACATCAGGCAGTGCTATGCTGCACAGCACCGTGTCTCACCTGAGAGTGAAACCGAATCATGCCCTCAGGGAAAATGAGCTGGTTAGCTGGTTCCTTTTTATTTTTTAAATATCGGAGAATAAAGTTATGTAAAGAAAAAGAAAAGTAAGGGAAATACCTGCCTGGATAATCCCCCGTGACTGGGGCAACACTGTCTGAAGCTGGCTGCTGGAAAACAAAGAGAATGGCCATTAGCTGCCAGGTGGGCCATGGGCAGTGTGGCATTATGAAGCCTGTGTCCTGTGAGGGTCAGCAGGTGAGGCATCCCCCTTGGGGTGGCTTATTGACCTTCCCTATGGCCGCAGATACAGCCAAGGCCCCGCCAAGGGCTGTTCTTGACATGATTGTGGTCAGGAAGATCTTCATATCATTCCAGATCATAGTTTGCAGTTTAATTCTCCAGCAAACGCTAGAAGCTCCCACTTGCATCTTGGTGTGTCTTCTTTTGTACCAACTTGCGTCTTTACTCCTCACTCCACTGGTTATTTAGTTTATGCCTGTGCAGACCTGGTGTTGGGTTTCCTGGGGCCTGTGGAAGGAGACACTCGCCTTTGCTCATTTGTATGTTCGCCTCGTGGCTCACACTGCAGGAGAGGTGGGTGGTTGTCAGCATGTTTTGGTTCTTAGATGTTGCTAACAGGCCATGGATTTTTTTTTTCTGTTTCTTTATATTTTATATTATTTATTTTATTTTTGAGAAAGAGTATCGCTCTGTCACCCAGGCTGGAGTGCAGTGGCATGATCTCGGCTCATTGCAGCCTCTGCCTCCTGGATTCAGGCGATTCTCATGCCTCAGCCTCTCAAGTAGCTGGGATTACAGGCATGCGCCACCACACCTGGCTAATCTTTATGTTTTTAGTAGAGATGGGGTTTCATCATGTTGGCCAGGCTGGTCTTGAACTTCTGACCTCAAGCGATCCACCCACCTCAGCCTCCCAAAGTGCTGGGATTACAGGCTTGAACCATCGCACCCGGCCATTTTTTCCATTTCTTTAAAATCCTTTAAAAATACCTCTGAAGGTGCAGCTTCTTTTCCTGAAGGGAATTAAAGTAATGGTGTTAGTGGGCATGGGCTACCGGAATAGATCACCTTTGGGGGCTGGTCCACAAAGTAGTGAGTAAGTGAGGTAAGGAAAGGTAATATTGTTTAGCACAGTGCTATGTTCCAGGCACTGTAGTCATCCCTGTGAAGTCAGAATCTCTTGGAACAGGTGGCTGAGAAAAAAAAAAACGAAAGTAAAACAAGAAGCATGCAAGGGAGATGATGCTTTATAGCCTGTTGGCTGGTTATCAGGCATAGGCACTGGAAACGCACTGATACATGCCATCCAGTGAAACCGCACTAGAGCTCTTTGAGTTGAAAATAACTAAGGTCCTGAAAAGGAAACTTGCCCAAGGATGCACCTGGGCTGTCAAGATCCTGCTTCTCTTGTCGGTGTCTCAGGGCTGCTTTTTCCTCTGAGTGACTATGAATAAAGGAGCAGCAGGACATTGCTGTCACCTCTGAGGGATATGAGCATAGGAGTGAGTAACACTAGACATGGGCTGTGTGAGGAAGAGACCCCGGGCCCCAGTGAAATCAGAGTGTCCTGAGGAGGTGGCGCATATTGGATGGAACAGGCATGAGGCACTAGTGGCATGACCTTGGTGAGTTAGTGATTGACTTCTCTGAGCCTCAGTTTCTTCCTGGAAAATGGGTTGGATGATCATCCAGCGCCGAGTGTTTCACTGAGGTTTAGACAAGATCATATGACTCAAAGAGTGTGACCCTCAGTACGGGGCACATTTAAGTACTCAAACAAGGCAAGTTTTCTTCCCTTATCCCAGCTCCCCACTTTCTCTCTTCCTCCTTTAAAAAGAGTTGTTTTAAATAGGTATCTGGATTTTTTTCTGCACCACTTCACAGTCAATGAAAATCAGCTTTAGCTTCCTCCTTTATTTTATTTCCCTCTCTTAATACGCATGGCCCCGGGGCTGGGTCTGAGGCTCTGTTCTCAACCAGGGAGTACAGGGCTGGGCTGCTGCTCTTGGTTTCAGTAACTTCTTCTCCCAGGAAGGGCCCTGGTCCAGAGGCTTGCAGTGGCCTCCCCTCACTTCAGTGTGTAGATACCTTGCTGCACCTATTTGCCCTCCCCTGGCTGCCCGGGTCTCACTGGGTATGCAGCTAACTTCTCTTCCTGGGTGGGATGTGGTGATGATGAAGCAGCCACTTGTTGAGGGCTGTTATTAGTTGGGAGTTTTTTTATTTCAAGGCACAGAAACCAAACTTGAATGAGCTTAAGCAAAAATAGGATGCATAGCTCATGCCTCTTATACCAACACTTTGGGAGGCTGAGGCTGGAGGAGCACTCAAGGCCAGCAGTTCGAGACCAGCGTGGTCAACATAGCAAGGCCCTATCTCTACAAAAAAAATTAAATTAAAAAGGATACATTGGAAGATTTCAGGAGAGGCTCACAGATTTGACAGAGGTGCAGAAGAATCAAGCCCCAGGAAGATAGCATGTGACCTCCAGCATCCCCAGACCAGAGTCCCCTGTTCAGTGGTCCCAGCTGACCCCACACAGCCCTGCCACCAACCCGGGAGGACCAGGCCTTCCCCAGGATTTTTCAGATTGGAATTTGGCCTGGCCTGGAGCATGTGCACACTCCTTGTACCATTGCCAAGGAGAAAAGATACTCCCATGGGCCTACCTTGAGTCCTATACCCTCCGTTTTGGGTGGAGAGTGGGAGATGGCGTGGAGTCTGTTATCAGGAGAGAGAGAGAGAATACTAGTAATATTAATAATTAAGTGTAATACTTTTATAGAACTTACTTTGTGCAAGACACATCCTAAGCCCTTTACCTGTATAACTCATTTAATCTTCACAGTCAACCCATTTTACATACCAGGAAACTGAGGTACAGAGAAGTTAAGCAATTTGCCCAAGTCACATAGCTAGTTAGGAGGAGAGCTGGGAATGAACCCAAGCAGAGGGCTCCATAAGTGCCCTTAACCACCCACTCTGATGCAGACAATAACAGACATCACCTCCATGTGCCTGCTCTGAGCACGTGATGGGCTAAGTCCTCTATAGCATTATCTTATTTAATCTCTAGAGAAGCCTTATGAAGTGGATGCTAACATCATCCACATTTTTAAATAAGAAATTGAGGCTCGAAGAGATGATGTGATTTGCCTATGGCCACCCAACTAATTTAAAGTGACAGAGCTGGGATAGGACCCTTGTGTAGGGCCCAAGTTCTTCACAGCCTCACTGGGCAGCCTTTGCATTTAGACCCTTCTCTTGCTCTGTCAGAAGCTCACCTGGTCTGGCTCAGCACCCAAGTCTTTGTCCACTGTCTGGGGAGGGGCTGGGATGTGGAGACCCCCACCTGCTGCATGCTGCTGAAGGGTCAGCTGTGAGGTTTGAGCTGGTCTAATATATCTCACACTGACCTACACCAGATGGTTCTTTAACATGTCTTTACTGCATTGGAACTCTGAGTTTGTTCATTTCATCATTCAACAAATATTTACTGAGTCCCTGGGGGTTCTAGGCCCTGTCCAAGTGCATGGGGTCCCTCAGGGAAGAGCTTAGACTTGGAAAACATCCAAGAGGAAGGTCCCCCGAGTTCCTGTCCCTTGCGTCTGTCATGTCCCACCCCATCTCACAGGAAACCTTACCTGTATCACCCAAATCAGGTCCACGAGGGACCAGAGACCTTATGCTTCTTTGCTTGGTGCTGGCCTGATGGGAAGTCCAAGGAGAGACAGCGTTTCTTCATTCTGGTTGAAGAAAAACATTGTGTCACGGAACGGGCATGGGCATGGACTCAGGCCAGCCCCATCAGGAGTCCCAGTGCTGCCGGGGTCTCAGCTAACTGAGACTTTGGGTGAGGCACTTCGTTGTGTCATGCCTCAGTTTCCCCCCCTGCAATGATACTGTACTACCTGTCTTACAGGATTGCTGGGAGGATTAGCTGAGGTAGCAGTGTTAACTACCAAAGCCAGTACCTCTGCACGGGTTAATCCCTCCTCTTCTTATAACAACTAAGTCGTTTTGTCTCTAAAATAGTCAGGGTACCTGGTGGGGGCAGCTGAATGGGGTCCATGGTGAGGAAATCACCAATTGCATCAAGCTCCTCATTTTACAGATAAGGGAACAGAGGCCCTGGCCCTGAAAGGCAGGAAGGTATTGGGCTCTAGGACCTAATTTGTTGGTGTTACAGGGAGCTTAAAGTGTATTTAGTTGTTGGTCAGACAGAGGGTGCAAGTTGGTCCTTTGGGTGGGCATCTGACTGGTGGTCAGCCCTTGTAGCCTGGTCCAGTCATAACTACCTTCAACCCGCCATGAAGACAACCCAAGCAGAACCTTAAAGATCCCTGTGTGGCTGGGTGCGGTGGCTCATGCCTGTAATCCAGGCACTTTGGAAGGCCAAGGTGGGTGGATCACCTGAGGTCAGGAGTTCGAGATCCGCCAACATGGGAAAACCCCACCTTTAAAAAAAAATGTATATATATATGTGTGTGTGTGTGTGTGTGTGTGTGTGTGTGTGTGTGTGTGTGTGTATGTATGTAAATAAAATATATGAGCCCTGTGTCCCTGCCGCTGGTCTCTGCAGTGCCTTAGGGAAGGAAGGGACTTCTGTTCCTGAGGTCTAGAGAACATGATGGGGTCCCTGGCTTCTGAAACTCTGGTTGGACCAGAATGATGGAATTCTGCACCAGGATGTCCAGCTCCCCACCCATGGCTCCCAGAAGCTCCCCTTGAGAAGCAGGGGGCAGACAAGTCTAGGCCTCCAGCTGCTCTGACTTCTGGCTGGAGGCAGCCACACAGAGCCTGCCGCTCAGGCTGATAGAATGTGGCCCAGGCAGGCCGGCCTGTTTGTCAGCTGGCACAGGCCCCGAGGGGTGTGGGCTTGATAATGATGATGACAGGCGGGCAGGGCTGGTGCTTCTGCCCAGGTGGCCGCCCGTGGAACTTGCCAGGCTCGCCTGGTGTGCGTGCCCATTAGGGCTTCGCTCAGAGTTGACGTCCAGAACACCTTCCCCTCGGCTTCGTGGGAAAGGCCATGAGTGCTGGGGCAGCCAGTCCCAGGCCCCAGTCCTGCCCTGCTGTGGAGCTTTGGCAAGTGCCGTCTGCCCTGCGAGCCTCTGTTTGCTGTCCGTGAGGAGTCACTGAGAGAAAGCACGCGTAGTCTCCGCCCTCGATGGTTCCAGGTGTGAGCGGTACACAGCACTTTGTAGGCCCTCTCCCATTAACAGGCTGGGAATTCTCAACAGTGAGTCCTACGTCCCAGCACGCTAAAGATGTGTGCTCTTTGTGTGCGAGAGAGAGAGGGAGTGTGTGTGTGTGTGTGTGTGTGTACATGCGGGCCCACCACTGAAGTGTGTGTATTCCTCCCTGGAGTATGAATATTGCCTCTTATAGATGTCAAATTTCACACCTGTGCTAGGTTTTGTCCCATTGAGGCTACCTCTTAAATATTTTGATTTGTTTTTTAATGTGAAGTAACTCATTAGAAATCTTTTGTAACTCTGGGTTTCATTTTCCAGACAGGTGTAGAGGCATTTTCTGCAGAAGCAATAGGATGTCACCAAATAATGTGGGTGGTCACTGGAAGCCAAGAGAATAATTAGTTGAGGAAAGTCAGCCGTGATCAGCGTGTGCACTTTCACAACTCCTTGGGTTACTCACTGTTGGAAGATAGGACCAGTTTCACACTGGGGACTTGTTATCAAGTTTTACACCTGCTTGATTACTTTCATTGTGTCCCAAGCTTAGAAATCCTGACACTTTCTATTTTTACTAAAGCAGCGAATAAAGCATTGTTTTCCACATGCCTCCTGCTCCTCAGTGAAGCCTTTGTGTAGAGATCTGGTAAGCCCTGAGGGTGCCCTGACCACAGCCAACAATAGAATTTGTTTAGCCGTCTTGCTGTTTCTTTCTTCACGGGCAAAACGTGTTGGAGCACAGAGAGAGATTCTCTGTCCATTTCCTCTTGCTGGGTGAAGTGTCCCACAAGGCAAAGTGCACAAGCACGTGCACCCTCTTGGCGGGGACTAGAAAGGAGGCATAAGCTAAGATGACATCACTGACATTCATTGTTGGGCTCTTGTTTTTCAAGGAACATGGCAACCGGTGTGTTTCTCATCCCGGAAGGAGAAGACTTTAGCCACTGTGATGCCTGAGAATCCAGTGAGTAAGTCACAGTGGTGGATCTTGTTTACCATGGAGTAGCTTCTGGGGGCTGGTCCTAGGCTTAGGAAAGCGTGGGATGTTCGCCTCATCCTGGGGCAGTTTGCCGTGCCCAGGGTGCGCTGTTCCCTCTCAGTCAGCACCGCCTCCTCTGCACTCCCCTAGCGCTGTGTTCATGCTCAGATACACCACTGAGTTAAGGTTTGTTCACGTGCTTGTCCCACCCACCAGCTGTGGGAGGCTCGAGGGCAGGGAACCGGGCTCCAGCCTTCCTGTCTGAGCCAGGCAGCCCTTCCCGGCAGGCACCATACCAGGCACATCACAGGTGGCCAACAGCTGTTTGTGGACTCAAGGAGCCTCAACCCCGAGGTTTGATCAGGGCTTTATGGTCCACGAAACTTCATCACAGACAGTGTCCCACGGGAACCTTGTGCCCTGGGTGGGGTGGTCATATTATCCTCGTTTATTTTATAGACATGGAGGCTGGGGCCTGAGGAGTCGGATACCTTGCCCCAGGTGGTAGGCTAATAAGCGCCCAGGACTCATCTTCTTGTGTTCCAGGCTAGCCTGGTTTCTGTAATGTCAAACTGTATAATTAGAAAGGTTGTTTAGAGTAAACCCCTCATTGCCAAACAGGGAGACTGAGGCTTGAAGGGACTTTCTCAAGGTAACAGGACGAACTGGTGTCCAATGGAGAATTGAAATGTAGGCCCTGGACTTCCAGTCTGGTGTTTTGGCACCCCTCACATCCCTTCTCTTCGGCTGTGCTTCTGTATACAGCAATCAGAGAACATTTTGGGACCATAAATCTGTGTTTACAGGAGGGTGAAGAACTTACAGAAAGCCACGAGTTAAGGAACATAGGGATGAATAAAACACCCTTCTCTCCGGGAGCGTCCCTGGACATGTGAGCCTTGGCAGGGACTTGAAGAGGCTCATTTAGTTGTGAGAGGAGGGAGGAGGAAGGTGAGGGTGAGGGGAGAGCATCTGCGCCCAATCCAAGAAGCTGAGGCATGGGTGGGGGCCCTGGCGGAGGGACAGCCGGCGTGCGTGTCAGGGCATTTGGCAGCTGGCCTGGTGGGCGCTGAGGGACCACGTGGGGGTGAGGAGTCCACGGTGAGTCCTGAATGGCAGGATGACAAGGGGTTGACTGGTCGTCAGGGAAAGCTGCTCCAGGAGTTCTCATTCTTAGGATCTGGGGAAAGACCCAGGTAAAGAGCTGATTGGCCAGGCTGCCACAGCCTGAGAAACTGTCCCCTCTCTGGAGAAACAGGATACATAGTTTGTCCACAGAGGAGGGCCGGGCAATGAACAGCGAATTCCAACGTTGTCTGAAATGTGTGTGGGGAGGGGAGTGTGTGCCATTCTCGCTGGCTCAATCCTTTCGCCCTCAAATGAGTTTTTGTTTTGTTCTGCTTCTGATCGAATACACGTGCTGTTGTTCTCTCTTCCCTTCCCTCCTGGCTCTTCCATTCAATCCAGGCTTGACCCAGGGCCAAGTGGGTCCTGGCTACTCTTCTGTATTCACTCCACCCCTTCTTGCAACTTCCTGGACTTGAGGACTGGGACTGACTGCCAGCTTCATCCCCACTGGCAGGTTGAAACATACAGTTTGCCCGAATTACAGAGAATGCGATGCTTGCCAAATAGGTATCTTGGATTAGTTTCCAAAGCATTCCCAGATGATACACTTCTCTAGGGCAGGGAAAGGGTTGTATCAGTGTTGTTTGCACTTCATATTTATTTGCACTTTACATTTTAAAAAGGTCATTTCATCTTCATGATCAAGCAGGTGGACTTCTCCCATTTTACAGATGAGAAATTTGCCTGAGGCAGCTGTCACCTGCCCAAGGCAGTGCAGCTGTCTAAGGGCTGGGCTGGGACACAGCCCAGGCCTACTTTATAAATTCCACAGTGTCTCTCCTCTGCTAAACTCCAACCAGGGTAAATCCGTGGAGGGCCTGAGACATGAGAGGAGCTCAATAAATGCTTGTGGAATGAGTGAACTTTGACTTTTTTTGTTTTTTTTTTGGCTGCCCTTAACCATAAGTGGACCCTCTTTGGCAGCAAACAGAACACCACTCTGTGGAATATTTGAGTTTCTTGCCATGATAAGGACCTGGTGAGCTCTGTTCTCACCCAGCCTTACCTCTGGGAACTAGGTCATGCACACTAACTAAGTAATTTCTTGACTTTTACTAGGAGCTTCCTCCTCCTGAGTTGAGATGCTGTGTTAGGCACAGATCTATGGGAGGTCCTTGGCAGAAGCAGGTCCGATTGTTTGTCGTCACAGACCTCCAGTGACCCATGTAATTGTCCATGAATAATACCTGTGGCCCAAATAGGTCAGCCTTCCAGGCAGTTCATTCTCTCTCTTCCTTCTACCCTTCCCCCTCCAACCTTCTCTAGACTGAGGAAGAGGGGCAGGTGTGGCTTACCTTAGATATGTAGGGTTCTGTAGGGTCAGGGGGGCCTACCTCTTCCTTTTCACTGACCTCTGAACTTTTCCATGTTTTGTGGCAAGGACTGGAGAAAGAACAAGGAAACCACATCAAGGTGGGAAAGAATTCATGGGCTCCGGGAGGCGGTTACCAAAATATCTGCTGGGTCTGCTCTTTCCCTAAGTGACACTTAGGTCATGTTTCTTAGATCTGCAAGGGATCCAGCCAGCCTCATTAGACTCTTGAGGCCAACAGAATACAATGGAAGTAAGAGTGGGCTGAGGACAAGAGACCCATGTTCTAGTGTTGGCTGTCCATAGCTTAGCTACATGACCTTGGGCAAGTCACAACCTCAGCTGCCTTCAGATTTCTTATTCAAGAAGTCAGGGAGGGTGGAGGTTTGGTGGCATCTTGAAGAAGTCTCCTTGACTTCTGTGGTCCTGGTCCTCAGTGCCTGTGTCAGTCTGTCCTTGTGATTAGCACTGTCTTCCCCTCCAGGTCACCTCCTCCTCATGCAGTCAGGGTTTGCTTCTATAAGCACTTTCATCCTGATCTTTGTAGCTTTGCCAGCTCTCCCCTGCCCGACCCTGAGATAGGCCAGAGGGCAGATAAGAACTCCCTGTTGCTGTCCTGGTCTCCTGCCAAGCAGCATGGGAGAAAACTCTAACTTTGTGAGACTGTTAGGGATCTAAGGAGTGAAAGTTGGTTGGTATCAGAGGAAAGTGGGATTAAAGATTGTTGGGATTTTCAAGTCCTTGGTGCCCCAGGGTGCCTGGATTGTACTGAATTGTTTGCTCAGAAGATAGTAAATATGTTCTTAAGTATATGGCCCCAAGTTGGCCAGGCCTTGTGATCAGGGGTAACCGGATACTTTGGAGAAATAAAGGGAATAGCATTGGTAGAAAGTTGCTTGGTGAGAGATGAGAGATGTCTCAGATCGACAACCAGCACGAAAAGGAGAAGGGCTAGGGAAGGTGGAATTGTCTCCAGTATTTACAATTGGAAAGTATTAAAGCTGGAAAGAACTACGGATCCTTTAATCCACTTCTCCCATTTATTAGTAAAGAAACTGAGGCCCAGAGACATGACTTAAGCACGCCCACAGAGCAGGCTGGGGGTAGAAGTGAGACAGAAGCCGAGTCTCCTGATTCCCAGCAAGTGGCTCTCTCCCCACTTCCATGTGGCCTCTTCACGTGGGTTCAGCCACCATGCCTTCCTCTTTTCTCTTCGACCCTGCATTTGAATGTCTAAGGTGTTAGCAGGGCCCCCACTGCTCCTACCTCATTGTTTATCAAGGCCTAATAAAACTTGGGCGCAACAGCATGGAAAGGTTGAGGCTTCTCAGGTACAGGCTGTTTTGACTTGTACTTAGTGACTTCACACTGTTGAGTTGCCATTATTCTGTTTTATGATGTGTCTTGGGGTGAAAGATTAATTCAAAACAGGAAATGAAGGCTATATGATGGCCCAGCCTTCAGAGGAGTAGCCTCTTGTGGCTTTGCCATTCAGATTTAAATCACATGGGCTTTGTGGGTAAGCAAGCCTTGTTCTGAGAACCTCCAGCAAAGGGCATGGACTGCACTGTCGCTTGCTCTGAGAGGGGATCTTCGGGTGTGAGCTGGTCATCCCATCACTATGCTGATGACACATAAACCGGAATGGAAACCACTCACTATTTCTGTAGACCTCCATTTGGCCCAACACTTCCTACTGAGCTCAGGGAAATGCATCTGGAGCTCCTTCCATTGGGCAAGCACTAGGTTCACATATATTACCTTGTTAATATATGTAAGCAGCCCTCTGAGAGGTAGGCATGGCTATTTGTTGTATTGAGGAGAACACTGAGACAGATACAGGTTAAATAACTTGTCTATGCCCACAAGGGCCAGGACTCAAACACAGGGTATCTGACTCTAAAGCCCTTCTTGGTTCCACATTTCACATGGCTCTCTGCACAGAGAAGGGAGGGCTGGAGGAAAATAGTGAGGCATTGACTGAAGCGTCAAACATTTATTATGGGACTTCCAAATGCCAGGGCCTGGGCTTGGCTCTTAGAATGCAAACGTGAGTAAGACCTAGTCCCTTTACTCCTAGGACCTGTGGCCTGGCCTAGTGGTGGGACAGATGTATATGATGACAGTCATAGCCCTTTTATCATCATTATAAAGAGCCACACAGAGTGCTCTGGAAGCACTGAGAAGAGAGCAGCACACAGGGAAGGCTGCACCAAGGAGGGGCTGTGAGGCTTGGGTACTGAAGGATGAACAGGAGGTTTCTAGGCAGAAAAGGAGGCAGAGAGTTCTCCAGGAACTCTCTGGTGCATGGTGGTGTGAAAGGGCCTGATTTGGTGTTTGGAAGTAAGGAGGAGGAGTGTGCATGTTTTATTCTTAGCTGAGGGTGCAGGGAATGAGACGTTCATTCAGTTGAGAGATAAGCTCTGGAATGGGAGAGGAGGGGAGTTCAGAAGTAGATTGCGAAGGGTTTTGCAAAACACTTGCTGCTAGGTGAGATTCATTGAAAGAAACATTAGCAGACACCAGCAAAGCTTCTCCAAATATGAATTCTCCAGCTGTCTGATGGATGTTTCTGTATAGAGACAGGAACTTCTGCTGGGGGCTCATTTTCAGAGACTTTGTGTCCGTTTTCTACATTTTGTGTCTCACACACCAGTGGAAGTGATTATTGATGGGGCAAAGTGAATGGGGTGGGCCGAGCCACAGCAACAGTTCATATTTAAAATGTCTCAGATTCCCCTTGCCAGATAAGCTGATAGCAAACACCCTTATGAGTTCCTGTGCAGACTGACTCTCCAGGGATCGTTTTGCATTCCAGACAGGGTCACACAGTATTTCTGCGGGAGCTGGGGCTCTGGGGTGAGAAAGCTACTTAAAAATAAAGACCAACAAAAAATATAGTTGTTTTTAAGGATGACATTTGCAAGGCAACAATATCCAGGAAGTAGATTATTTGTCATGAGGGTGAGCCAGAATTATTAAAAACATCAGACCATTAGAGTGGAAAGAATAATGGCAGAGAGAGAGGAGTGAGAGCTCCGGGAACCCTCATCTCCTGGGCGTGGCTGGCCCTGCACACCCCCACTTTAATGAATACCTTGCCGAGGCCTGCCCCAGGAAGGGTTTCGAAAACTGAACTTTGAGCCTGAATTGTCCTCTGTGGAGAGGAGCAGACCAATAACCCAGAGAGTGATTTGGAGTCTTAAGATTTCTTGGTCTTGTATCAACAGTCCCTATCGGCTGCCTCTGGGTTTTTTATCTTTATGAGAAAAGAAAAAAATCTTTTTTGGAGCAGTTGGGGCTGAATTTAGTAAACATGTTTTTCAGAGCATGAGCCCAAATACCAAGGAAAGAGTCCAACGTCTTCATTTGGCCAACAGAAATGTATTCATCAGGATGGTGGGAGGCCGTCTCCCTCCCACCAGGGAAAAGGCACCAGCAGGGCCATACCTGCAGGGCTCCCCTCCGCTGGGGCTGCTGGATGTTGGAGTTTGGGGCTGGTGAGGGACATTTTGGGCCCTGGAACCAATGACCTAGCCTCTCTGAGCTCTCAGGAGAGTGGCCTCCGAGGGTGGCCGGGAGAGGCAACGTTCTTCCCTGAGACTGTCCTACAGTGGTCTGCATTGCTCTCAGTGTAGCCGTGAGCTCCACGCTCATGATCATACATTGGAACGGTTCTGCAGCCTCCGAACCATTCCCAAATAAACAAATGTGATAGGACTTCTAACCCCAGTGCTCCAGGGAGGTGAAGTACAATATGTCAGACCAATAATCTCCTCCGGTCAGTTCAGCAGTTGAGTGTGCTTTAGGGACTGATTCTACCCTGTTGTCTCAGAGAGGCATTTCTGTATTTACCATCTGTAACCTTACTTGGCTTTACAGACATTTGGGAAAAAGTTCCCGGGGGACTTCAGTTCCTTTGTACAGTAAAGGACTGGGCCAGAACTGTGCTTATCTTGCACTTCTGTTCAGATGTCTCAGCTGCCTCCTGATAGCAGCATATTTTCCGTGGGCAGAGAGCTCCTGGCTGCATCCTGATGAAGGAAGGAATCCTTTCTCAGAGCGGTCTCACTCTGCCAGTTTCTGGTCTGTTCACTCCCCTGAGGTTGTACCTAAGAACCGTCAAGCTGGGTTCATGTAGCACATTGCCTGGCACATGGTAATCAGGGCTGGATGAATGAATGAGCAGCAAGGAAATCCTTCTGTTTTCCAGCGGAACAAAGTGGAAGTGAACAGGCCTCAGACTATGTGGCCTGCATGTTATCAGGACCCAGCATGCACTTCAGACAAGACCCCTTTGGGTTTTAGCACAAAGGAAGTTACCCAATAAAGACATCTTCTAGGCTGGGGCCTGGAAGGACAGATGATGTTGAATCCACGTCACCTCAAGATGACGAGTCCTGTTTTCAGGGCTTAAGACAAACAAATATCAATAGCAACAATGAACCACTGGGAATGCTGGCCCTGGAGAAGGCAGAAGAAGTCATTGTGCTGGCAAGCCCTGCATACCTAGCCACCCCCAGCTGGCCGGATGTCCCATGCTTGCACAGGTCTCCTGGGAGCCTCCTGATGGGGCTTTTCCTGTGTCATGCTGCCTCTCTGCAGCACAGGCGCTTTTCCATCTACACCTTAGATCCTGACTTCCCAGGTGTGTTGACATTTTGGTAGGCTTTGAGTAGCCCAGTAGTTATTGCTGACTCAGGCAGGGCTCACCTGTCCATGCAGGTGTATACACCTGCTTATAAACGCTGAATGCAGTACGCCGGCCCTTGCGCAGACTCTGTGGTGAGGGACTTGGCCAGCTGGACTGCCGGCTGGGTAGATGGCCCAGTGAAAGGCGTGCACAAGCATGTCAGAGGCCAGCAGGCTACTGAGAGCCAGGAAGGTGTTATTTGTGTTGTTAATAACATTAACGACAATATAAACAACAGAGCCTCTGTAATTGTATATCAGGAAATTAATCCTAAAATTAGTGTCTGTAATTCAAATGAAAACTTTAGAAATCTTTGAACTCTAAAGGTGGTACCATGAAAGCAGTTCCATCCCTCCCGAGCCAGATTTCTACTGGTAAACATTCATTCATTCAGCAAACATCTACTGCCCACTTGGAGTAGGCACCACATTGGCACTGGAATTACAAAGGTGAAGATCAGTAAATAGCTCATCAATGGATGCATTAGCTACAAAAGGCCATAATACAGAAAGCTGAATTATTTGAATTTTAAATATTGATTGAGTACCAATTGAGAACCCAGAACTGGGGTGAATACTCTGGGAAGTAGAAAATAAATAAAATACATCACGTTACACATGAGGTTGCATATTAAGGTTACACATTAGGTTGTCCAGGCAAGATTAATGCATAAAAGACATGATGGGTTCAAGGCTAAAGGAAGAGCCACGTGGCATGGTCTTTGACTCTGTGTGGGAACTCTTTGTGTACCCCATTTCTCAGAAGATAGGAAGAAGCATCTTATTTCCTTGGTATCCACAGCACCTGCCAAGGCCGCAGGCACAATATAGGTTCTCAGTGGATGCAATGAGTGCAATCGAATGTGGCTAGTGGTTCCCAAACTTGGCTGAGCAACAGAATTCCCTGGGGAGTTAAAAACATATTTTCCTCTTGGACCTCAGGCCACAGGGATTCTGTTTGGGAGCAGGCCCAGGAAACTGAATTTTCATAGACTTCCTGGGTGAATCTGTCTGATGAGCCAGGTTTGGTGAGCTCAGCTAGACTCCAGGAGTTAGAATAACACAGGTGGGTAAGGTTGCGGGGGTGAGGCTTTTGAACCTGAGTGCTCCAGCTCATCCCTTAAGATCCCGCCCTGGTGCCACCTTCTCCAGGAGCTTCTCAGGTGCTGAGTCACTCTGTCTCCAACTCACCTCTCCAGCAGCTCTTACCAATAACTGTTTGTTTGTTTGGATTCCCTGAAAAGACTGTGAGACTCCTAGGGGGCACAGCTTATAGCAGGTTTTCAATCAGCACTGTGGTGCTAACTGGGCTTCAGAGGATGGATGAGGTTTAAGCAGGGGCAGAAGTAAGGCAGAGACCTGACGTGAGAGCAGCCACAGGGTAAGCCCAAATGCCTTTGGGAATTGAGCCTAGCAAGGAAGAGGGGGCTGCTGAGGGTGGGTGGGAGCCTGGCAGGAGGGTTTCAACTTGTACAAGAGCTGAAAAGAGCCCTGAGAGCCTTATGAACAGGATAGAGGTGAAGCTGGTGAGTTGGGAAGGGGGAGATCAGTAAGGAGGCCCATGGTAGCTCAGGTCAGAGCTGGCCAGGCCCTGGATGAAGTGGCAGGGTTGTTAACAGGGGCAGCCACACTATAGCCACTACACACCCAGAATTTTGTGTGATGCTCTTGATTTGATTTTATCTACCAGCAGTGGTTATTGAGCACCCACCATTGCCAAGGGCATGGGTACCAGGCCCTAGGACTTGCAGCCCTCAGCTTCAGAGCTCACAGTCAGGTAAGACAGGCAGGGCCACAAGTAGATCAATGCAAGGGTATGTCCAAAACCATCATACGAACTCCCCAGAGTCCAGTGTGGAAAAGGGGGGCATGGGGAGGGCAAAATAACACTTCAAAGAAGAACAGTGCAGCAAAGGATGCTGGCCAGCCAGGCGTCACTGTGTTTCATTCTCAAGTCATCCAATGGGTCAGGGCTGTTATTATCCCCATTTTATGGATGAAGAAACTGAGGTTCAAAGAGGTTAGGCAACTCCTCCAGGCTCACATACCTGGTAAATGGTGGGTTGGGGTTGGTGACCAGTCTGCCTGACTCCAGAGTCCAAACTGGGACCTGTGACACCCTGCTGGCAGCCTTTGATGTTTCAGCCCTAATGACCACTGGGTTTTCACAAGGTGAACAGAGTCCAGATAGGCATTGCAGACAGAGGGATCAGCATCAGCAAAGGCACGTGGGTGGAAGTGTGTTGGAGGCCAGCTTATCAGGAAACTGCAAATGGTTCCTAAGTCTAGAGTATGAGGGGGCAGGGAAGCGACGAGAGGGGAGGCGGGAGGGGCGGGCCAGGGCTGGATCATGAAGGTAGCTTTTGTTTTGCTCCACTAAGATGTTTGGACTTCACCCTGCACATCGTCAGGGAGCTGTTGAAGGATTTTGAACAGGACTAGAACCTGACCAAGTACACATTTTTGAAATAAAGATCTCTCTGGCGGCAGTTTGAGGTCTAGGCTGGGGGACTGAAGGGAGGTGAATCTGGAGACAGGGAAGATATTGGCGAGGAGATTTTGAGAGTTTCAGGCGATTGCAGGTGGAGACCTGACCGTCCCAGGAAGGATGGGAGGCAGCAAATGGGGCTGTTGAAGAGGCAGGACTTGGTGACTGGCTGGCTCTGCAAGATGAGGGAAAAGGGGCAGAGAAGTTTGACTCCAAGGATTTGGCTGCAGAGTCAGGATGGTGCTGCTCACTGAGGTTGGGGCTGCAGGAGAAGGAACAGGTGGGGGAGGAAGGGAAATTGGCCACCTGCGAGGTCTCTATGAGATAGTGAGGGGAGTGTGCAATCGTTGTTGGCGCAGGGCCTGAAATGCTGCAGGGAGCTGCGTGGTGCAGGCACAGCCTGGTGAGTCATGAGGACGTAGACACCAGTTGAACTGTAGGAGTTTGCTGTCCATGAGAGTGAAGACCAGAGCCTTTGCTTTCAGGGCCGGGCAGAGAGGGGTCTGCAAAAGACTGAAATGAGAAGAGACCACAGCAAGATAAGGCCCTGTAAGTGGCAGTTGCATTTAGCAGCACTTGGTGGTGACATTGGCCTGATGCATGGGGTGGCCTGTGTGTGAAGAGAAACCAGATTGTGGTGGATCGATGGATGAGTGGAAGGTGAGGAAGTGCACACTGCAAGGCTAGACCATTCATGTGGAAACCTAGGCTGTGAGGGGAAGAAAGAAGAGCGCTATTTGTCTTCTTCCATAAAAGCAAATATAGGGCTGGGGACGGTGGCTCACGCCTGTAATCCCAGCACTTTGGGAGGCTAAGGTGGGCAGATCATGAGGTCAAAAGATTAAGACCATCCTGGCCAACATGGTGAAACCCCATCTCTACTAAAAATACACAAATTAGCTGGGCTTGGTGGCACATGCCTGTAGTCCCAGCTACTCAGGAGGCTGAGGCAGGAGAATCCCTTGAACCCAGGAGGTGGAGGTTGCAGTGAGCTGAGAACACGCCACTGCACTCCAGCCTGGGCAATAGAGCAAGAATCTGTCTCAAAAAAAAAAAAAAGCAAATATAGATCTAACTGGTTGGATTTATGTGCATTTTGGGGAATGACTTCATGTTGATAAATTCAAAAATCAGAAAAAAAAATAAACTTTTGTTGAGCAGTGAGCGTTTGGGGGTTGAGAAAAATGAAGCTAAATGGTACAGTTCTTTCAAACGGGGGGATTGGCCCAGGAGGTCAAGGCTGCAGTGAGCCGTGATCACACCACTGCACTCCAACCTGGGCAACAGAGTGAGAGCGTGTCTGAAAAAACAAAACAAAACAAAAAGTGCACACACAAAATAGGGGATCTTTTGGGGATAGACTCCACTAGATATAGCTGGGTTGTGAGCTGCTCTGGGTGGGGCGGCTTTGCGGTCATCCCGGATTCCAGGTATGGTGCCATGCACATAGTGAGCGCGTGTCGAGAAATACTTCTTAAGTTCACTTGGCTGTGACTTCGATGTGTCTTCCCCAGCATCCGTCTGTATCCTCCAGACTAATTATTGTACTGGCATCAAGTCCCAAAGGCCTAATTTCAGCAAGTCAGGAGACACAGTGCCATTCAGATACAATGGTTCCCCTGGAGAGTGCCTTTGAGAGGGTGCTGGGCAGAGGCTCGGTGGAAAATCTGTTTTTAGTTGTTCTACCATAGCAGAGAGTTGGTTAAGGTGAGGATGAGCTACCCTCACCTTTTCTGTGAAAATGTGTCAGTTTCTGCCTTGGTTTGGCTTGGGCTACCTAGAGCTTGAGGAGGTGGGAGTTACCCCACGCCGTTTCCTGGGAACTGACAACGAGCTCATCTGTGGGCCTGGTGCTGCGAGAGGCCCCTTCATTTAATTTTCGCAGGAACTCTATGTTGTTTACGACTTGCTCAAAGGAGCACTTAGTGACTCAGAAGCCCATGCTCTTTCTACCACCTCACATCGGTTTCCAGGGACTCAAGAGCTGAGTGCCCGGGGGTGTTTCTAAAACCAAGGAAATGAACTAGCTTATCTGTTCTAGTCTCCTGTCTTATGCTATTTGCAAATAGGGAAAGGATGTCTTTTTCAAGACAGGGTGTAGATGCATGAGTGCCTACATAGAGTGGTGGGCAGGCTTGTTTCTGGGAATCAGGCAACATTTAAAGGACCTTGAGGCACTAATAGAAAGTAAGATGTAAAATGACAGACCTGGTTGTTATTGGAAGTTGGCCTGCAACAGTGGGGTCAGAGACATCTTAATTCCCATGTGGTTGGCCTTCACATTGGGAAGGAATGCCTTCTGATCCAGGCAATTGACACACCTACCACTAATACCTACTGTATTACCTAGGATGATTCTTCCTGCCTAAGAGATAAGTTCCCAGTTCTCAGTGACTTCACATACGGCACATTTATGGCTCATATATGTAAAGTCCAGAACATGTGTTCTGGTCTCAGAGGGCTTTCCCCCATGCAGGCATCCAGGGGGCTGGGTCCCTTCCTTCTTGTGGCTCACCATCTTCAACACAAGGTTTCCAAGGCCATTGTGCCCTGGCAGAAGTAGAAAAGGCACAAAATCACCATGGGGGGTTCTTATGGGTTGGTCTTAGAAGCGGCATGCACCACTCCTGCTCACATCCCATGACCTAGAACCTGCTCCCCTGGGCTCACAGCAGCAATAAACAGGGGCCCAGGAGGAAGGAGCAGTCCGGCTGGTGGTGAGCTCGCCCATCTCCACCGCACCCACCAAGGCTCCAAAGGCACCGCTCAGCAGAGCTTTCACTGGTGGATTAGATGCTGTTCTCATTTGCTCTATAGATCCTAGCATTTTGAAGTTTGTTGAAAGAAGGGTAGGAGAGTGTTAAGGATCAAAGGTCTTAGCCGGGCATGGTGGCTCATGCCTGTAATCCCAGCACTTTGGGAGGCCGAGGTAGGTGGATCACTTGAGGTCAGGAGTTTGAGACCAGCCTGGCAAACATAGTGAAACCCTATCTCTACTAAAAATATAGAAAAAAAAAATTAGCCAGGCGTGGTGGGAGGGACTTATAATCCCAGCTACTTGGGAGGCTGAGGCAGGAGAATCTCTTGAACCCAGGAAGTAGAGGTTGCAGTGAGCTGAGATCGAGCCACTGCTCTTTAGCTTTGGCAACAGAGTGAGACTCCATCGAAAAAAAGGAATATAAAGAATCAGAGATCTAGACCAGATACTACAGCCCTGATTCCCTGATATGGTGTTCAAGACAGCAGTGCTTGTGTGCCTGTGGCTGCATCTACTTTGCGTGGGAACAACAAGGTTGCTTATTTAGGGCACCACCACTCTACAGGAATTGTGGGAACACAGGGGCTGAGTGTTCTCCCTGGGTAGGGTGATGCATGGTAGGCCCTGAGAGCTAAGACCAGGGAGCTGATGCCCACCCTTCCCTGGGGTGTTGAAGAATATTTTGCAGGTGCAGAGTGGTGGGGGAGGAGTGTGCCCATGAGGAGAGCCTGGGGAAGGCAGAATAGGAGATAAAAATGGGGAACTTGGCAAGGCTGAGCTTTGGTGGGCTTCCGGGGGTCAAATGAGATTTGGAAAGAATGAGAGAAGCCTAGATGATTTTTTAAAAAAGATAAAAATCATTTCATTGAACCAATAAAAATCAGCAAATGTCTTTCATTGACCTAATGATTTATTTTGTTTATTATATTTTAACTCAAAAGTATTTCAGAAAGTTAGCAAGATTGTTAATTAGACCACAGATTCTATTCTCTGGCTTTGGGCAGCTCCCACTAATAGGAGGAGGTGATGGTGGCAGTGGTAGGGTTTTCTTTGTTTGCATTTTACGATTGTTTTTGTGGTAAAATTTACATAACATAAAATTTGCCATTTTAATCTCTTTTTTTTTGTTTGTTTTATTTTGTTTTGTTTGAGGCAGGCTCTTGTTCTGTCACCCAGGCTGGAGTGCAGTGGCATGATCATGGCTTACTGCAGCCTGGACCTCCTGGGTCCAAGCAATCCTCCCAGCTCACCCCCACCCCCCGCCAAGTAGCTAGGAGCACAGACACGCCCCACCACACCCGGCTAATTTTTGTTTGTTTTTTGTCAAGACAAAGTCTCACTGTGTTGCCTAGGCTGGTCTTGTACTCTTGGACTCAAGCGATCCTCCCACCTCGGCCTCCCAAAGGGCAGGAATTACAGGGATGAACCACTGTGCCTGGCCCATTTTAACTATTTTTAATTGTAAGATTTCATGGTATTAAGTACATTATGTTGTTATGCAGCCATCACCATCCTTCCACAGAATAAATGAAAAATCTGCACTTATTTAATAATAACTCTCCATTCCCCGCTTTCCCGGGGCCCTGGTAACCACCATTCTACTTTCTGTCTTTATGAATTTGCTTATTGTGGGCACTGCTCACTGTTAGTTTTGAGACAGACTGGCCTCCTAGAAGTTGGAATTTAGAGTTCACAATTTTCCTGGGCACCCAATGTGGGATCAAGATGATTGAGGGCACATGCAGAACTGTCTGCGACGCTTTTGGTGGTAAGATGAGCTCTGTGTGTGGGGTAAGACGTATGTTGTTTTGTCTGCCAGCTACACAGGTTTCCTTCTTGAGGGCTTCACCAGCTGGGGATTCTGCAGGCACAGCTGAGATTTGGGTCAGAGGCAATGCCTTCCCGATTCTGTTCTGGAATGTGGGTGGGAGAGCGTGGGCTCTGGAGGACACCTGCTGCACTGGACGCACGGGCCCCGTGCTGTCCGGAGTGGAGCTGCAGGCAGGAACACAGCCTTGAGGGACTTGTCCCTGACCTGTTAACATTTAAGCCAATTCCTTAAATTAGCACCATGTCAGGGCTTCATGCAGGATGACCCTTTCTGTTCCGGAGAAAGATCACATTGCTAGTGCTGTGTAGGCACACAGGGCCCAGAGCTGAGTTCCACGGAGCCCTGAACACTTGTTAGGCCTGGAGAAGATAAGATACAGGAAGCCCACCTCCTGTTGTTGAGACTGACAGTCAGGGAGAGAAGACTCCTGGCCTTGGGATGTATATGTAAGAGGGGTTGTAAAAGTTATGCATGCTCCTGGTAGAAACTTTGGGAAATACAGAAAAGTATAGAGTAAAAGTATAATCACAGCTCTCTGAAATGTGATCCTACATACACATCACCACTGTTCACATTTGGCTTATTCCTCTTCTCCTACAGACATTATTTTATGGAGCCTGAAATTATATTGACTTCCTGGATCCATACCCTGCTCTTTTCACTCAGTGTTATGGCATAAGCATTTTCCCATGGATTGAATGTCTTTATAAATATTATTTTTAAAGGACTGCCTGATACTTGTTTGGTTGTACCATGACTTGTAAGATCATGCCTTATTTGATACTTGTAGACTCTCCAAGCCCAGAACTTGACAGACAATAGAAGTGAACTGATGTAATTTATACAGCGGCGTCAGAAAAGGAAGACAATACTGTGTCTGTACATATGGCTCATACGGACTGGGGCTAGGAGCATGGATTTCGAAGTGAGGTGACCTGGGCTCATTTCACAGCATCCCCGGCATCCCCACTAGCTACCTGCACGGTATGGAGGCATTTACTTACCTCTGTAAAGCTGTCTTCTTTCAAGGGTGAGGAAACGAGACAGAGTGGTAAAGGCCTGAAACGCCATGAGTGCCAGCTGTCAGTGTCCCCATGTGGGTGGTGCAAGGGGTGGGCTGGGTTTGAACCCAGGTCTCCTCATGCCTAGGCCAGAGTTCTTTCCACCTTAAAGGTTTCACTTGTTTTAGAAGGTCCTTGGAGAGAGACTTAGTGGTACAGGTGAAGATGTAGAGTGCTGGCTAGAAATCCTCGTGGAAAATTTTTTAAATGTATATGCATATGATATATATGTGCACACACCACACATATACACACATGCAAATAAATGCACATATACATACACATGCATGTACACATATGCACATGTCCTACATGTGCACACATGTATATGCACGCATGAATGCACATATATATGTGCATATACTCATATACACAAACACATGTACATATATACACACATATGCACACATAGATGTGTGCACATGTACACCCCTGCAAACATATACACACAGGCACACATATACACATACACATACATTCACACATATGTACAAATAGACATGCACATGTATACATGCACATATGCACACATATATACATACATAAAATAATCACACATAGAAAACATGGTTGCATTACAAAAAAGGAAGATAGGCAAGTTCTGCAATTACCTCTTTCTCTTTTGTTAAGGACTTTGCTTTTTACAGAATAAAAAATAAAGTCATATCTCCCCCGCATCCACATAGACCTGCTGCGAGGATTCTTTAGGTTAACAGTGGTGAGAGTGCCTGGCTGGTGATGGGCCCCTGATGACATTGGCTTCCTTCTGCCATTCCAAGCACTGTGACTGGTCAGCATACAGGTGTCTCTTGACACCAGTGGGGGAAGCCTGGAGGGTGGGCACTGCCTTACTGGGACCTCCCAGGACCTGGTGCTGTTGAATGGCTATAAGAAGCAATGAATGTGCCGGGCACAGTGGCTCATGTCTGTAATCCCAGCACGATGGGAGGCTGAGGCGGGTGGATCACCTGAGGTCAGGAGTTTGAGACTAGCCTGGCCAACATAATGAAACTCCATCACTCATAAAAATACAAAATTAGCCAGGCATGGTGGCACATGCCTGTGATCCCCGCTACTCAGGAGGCTGAGGCAGGAGAATTGCTGGAACCCGGGAGGTGGAGGTTGCGGTGAGCTGAGTTTGCACCACTGCACTTCAGCCTGGGCAACAAGAGCGAGACTCCATCTCAAAAAAAAAAAAAAAAAAAAAGGCAATGGATGAGGCGAGGAAGGGGGAATGTATGAGGCTCCTTCAAGCTAGACCAGTGGAGTCCACTCACCATTGAAAAAGAGTGGAGAAGAGGGGTGTGGCCAGAAGGGCAAGAGCCAGATGAACTTGCGTTCTCAGTGAAGGCGCGGGCACAGACGGCCAGGGCTTGCAGTGCACCTGGGGTCTCTTCCCAGCACTCTCACCCTGGGGCTGTGTGGCTAATGAGGGAAGGTCTAGGCCCTTGCCACCTCCTGGTTGAGCTTCACAGTGAGTCCCTTGGGTGCTCTTTCATTGGCCTTTCCTAGTAGGGGTTCCAGACATCGTGTGTAAGAGGACTCTGCATGTGTGCCTTCACTGTGCATGGAAAGGGGCTTTGGCTTCCTGGAGGTAATCTCCAGTCAACACCCAGTAGCAGTAGAGAAAGCTTCGAAGAAGAGGAACTTATCTCTATAGGGAATGACTAAGAAGAATTATCTCACTGAGGCTTCAGACACCCTTGTCTTCCAGAGGAGGCAGGTGGAGCAGGTGGCCCT
This sequence comes from Sapajus apella, assembly GCF_009761245.1. Taxonomy (NCBI): domain Eukaryota; kingdom Metazoa; phylum Chordata; class Mammalia; order Primates; family Cebidae; genus Sapajus; species Sapajus apella. The sequence goes on from NW_022436987.1 coordinate 7,459,216, forward strand.
AAGGAGGCAGTACACTCTCCTCTATTTGTGGAAGTGACCAAGGCAAGGCTGGGGACACCTAGCTGGAAGGAGATTACCAGGAAAACAAGGTGGCCCTCTCAGTCCCTTCCCAACCCTGGGCCAGGTGGGAAGATGGGATTCGTAGGCCCCACCTGAGAGCCAGGTGTTCCTGCCCATGGTGGGCGCTGTGGGGATGCACCAGGTGCGGAAGGCACTGCTGAGTCCCTGGCTGGCTCCTGCCTCAACTCAGGTGTTGGATTCAGATAGTCATAACCGAGGGGCTTCTGTGTGTGAGACTCCTGCGCACCCTGCGAGTGTGGGGTGAATACCCCACTTCATTGCCAAGGAAACAGAGCCTTGCTCCAGGGCTCCTTAGTGACGTAGAGCTGGGAGAGAGTAAGTTTCAGCAGGGCAGCTTGACAGTATAAATGGCAAGAGGGTTTTGATTTTAGATTCCATTGACCTTGAAACAGATTTTGTCTGTGAGCCTCAAGGGTGGGTTAAAGGATGAGCTTTTCTCCTGGGCCAAACTGCTGCTTTGTGGAAAGTTTCTACCTAGTGTCCACCCCCATCTCTCCTTAAGTTTGTACGAACTTCACCATTTATCAAAAGCCTGGTTGCACTGTCTGATATGCCATTTGGAAGAAGAGGCTCAGGGAAGGTAGGAGGCGTGGGAGTCCTAAATGTGAGGGACCTGCAGCTCTGGATGGGGAGGCTCCTTCTGTCATTTGGAGAGGTACTCAGGGACTCTGCATAAACCTTGAGCTTGACTCTCAGATTTTGTGGGCTTAGCCCATTGCCAGTGCTGTTGCCTGCAATCCAGGGCCCTTAATTTTAATTTTTAGCCGCCAGAGGCAGGAAAAGGAAATTGCTTTGTGACTCATGAAGTCACACAGGCAGGAGAGCAGACGAACCACAAATAAGAGACTCCACTTGGCAAAAACCAAATTGCTTCAAGTCTATTCTTGGAAACTTAAAGCAACACATCTTGTTTCTTCCCAGAAAATACAGAAACCTTCATATTTCTGGTTAGTTGGTTTTATTTCTATTGCATATCAAACTTCAAAAGGGCAACAGCTGAGTGGTGGTTAACAAGGAAAACTTTAATAAGAGCTGGTTACCCAGGATCCTCTGGCTAAAAAAGAAATCCTGACTACCTTCTTTTGGGGTGAGGGGAAGGATAGCCACCAAAGGCTTTGCACCCCAGTTCTCTAGACAAAAGGCTTGAAGCTCAGACTCACTGAGTCCTTCTGAGTGCTAGGTCAGCCCTTTCCAGTTCATTTCCAACTGATTCCTGTGTGTTTTCAGTTCATTACCACTACTTTCTTTGAGGTTCCCTAGTTACACATGGGAAAATAAATGATTTGTCTAAGTCTACACAGAGAGGAGGTGAGTTTGAACTCAGATCTTCTAAGTGGAAGGCCCTTGTCCTCTAGTTTTAAAGTATACAGGTTGAGGCTGGGCACAGCGGCTCATGCCTGTAATCCCAGCACTTTGAGAGGCCTAGGCAGACAGAGCACGAGGTCAGGACTTTGAGACCAGCCTGGCCAATATGGTAAAACCCTGTCTCTACTAAAAATACAAAAAGTAGACAGATGTGGTGGTAGTCCCAGCTGCTTGGGGGGCTGAGACAGAAAAATCGCTTGAACCTGGGAGGCAGAGGTTGCAGTGAGCCAAGATCGTGCCACTGCACTCCAGCCTGGGCGACAGTGCGAGACTCCATCTCAAAAAAAAAAAGGATATGTGTTGAATATACCTAAACTGAAATCTGCAATGCTCCAAAACGTAAAGCTTTTTGAGTGCTGACATGACACTCTAAGGAAGTGTTAATTGGATTCTTCCGGATTTTGGATTTTTGGGATTTGGGATACTCAACCAAGTAAGTATGATGGACATCTTCTAAAAAGAAAGAAAGGAAATAGAAATCCAAAACACTTCTGGTCCCAAGCATTTTGGATAAGGGATACTCAGCTTGTATATAACTCCTTCCAGAAAGCTAGTCTCAGTAGTCATGAATGATGTTTCTTTTGCCCTTCCTTTTGATGTGATGATGTCCGGGCCATTTGACGAATCAAAGGAGTATTGGTTACTGCATACGTGATCTCACCGATTCCTTAGAGCCCTATGAGTGGGGAGAACAGGCAGCCCTCCATACCCATTGGTCTCATATCACAGATACAACCAACTGTGGGTTGAAAATATTCAGGAAAAAAGAAAATGATTTCATCTGTACTGAATATGTACAGTCATTATTTCCTAAACATGCGATGTAACAACTATTTACATAGCACTTATATTGTATTAGGTATTATAAGTAATGTAGAGATGATTTAAAGTATACAGGTATTGATCGACTTACCACCTATGCAACTTAAGACCATTCGACTTTATGACCACAGTCGCTAGCCACGACTGCTCCGCATCTGGCAGGGCAAACGTTGCCCAGCTGGGCATATGACAGTGCGGACCAGCTTCCGGCAGCACTACCATCTCCGCGTGCATCATTTCAACTGTACATATAGCCTACTCAACTTACGACCAAATTGTGTTACAGCCGGTCCGCAGTCCCGACCGTGGTCGTAAGTCGAGCCCTGGCTGTACAAGAAAATATGTGTAAGTTATATGCAAACACTACGTCATTTTATACAAGGGACTTGAGCATCTATGGATTTTGGTATCTGCATGGGACCCTGAAACCAATCTTCCATGGATACTGAGGGAAGCCTGTATTATCCCTATTTCACAGATGAGAAAACTGAGGCCAAGATGGATGAGATAACTTGCCTAGGGCTACACAGCTAGCAAGTGCTTGAGACCAAAGTCACACTCAGGTTGCCCTGACTCTAAATATTCTGATGCTATCCCGTGAGGAAAGCTACCTGCCATGGATGTTAGAGTCATGTTTAAGGTCTTTGACTTAACTTGGAAAACCAATTATAAAGGGTGAGACTGGGCTGTTTAGATCTAGGGTGGCAAGTCTGAGCCTGGTACAGGCAGCTGGGCTACTTATCTCCCCCTGCAGCCATCTCCCTCCACCTCCCCTTATCTCACTCTAGATAAGGGCTGGTTTCTGGAGCTCCCACGCCTATCCAGCCGTCAGCACCACCTTTAGCTCTTTCTCCACTGGAGCCGGACGACGAAGTTGTTCGTTCATCTTCTGGGGGAGGAGGGGTGGCTATAGGGGTGCGGAGGAGACAGCTTCTTCCAGTTTGTAAATTATTGTCTGGCTTGGTGCCTCTAAACTGTTCATAATTTTAGACAGGGAGTAGTTGGCCACTTGGAGAACTGATTTACAAACCTGTTTGCTAACCTGGCGCATTTCCCCAGGTACAAATCTGCCTTCTGGGGTGGATGCAGCGTGTGTTACCACATCTACTGAGTGCCTCCCGGGGCCTGGCTCTGCCATCATCCATGTTGCTTGCCCTTCACAGCAACCCTGCAAGGATGAGAAGATTATTTGTCTGTTACAGTAGGGGAAACTGAGAATCAGAAGTGGCTTATGTGAGGCGATCGCTCTGAAGCCTTACAGTTTTCTCTGTACTGCTTGCCTGTCCTCAGGAAAGACTGCGGGGTAGCAGGCGAGTTCAGATGGCCTTGTCAGCCTGCCACTGCAGCCTTTGTTCAATGCTGGGCACAGAAGTGGGTCCAAAGATAGATAAAGACTGAGGGTGTTAATATGCTCTGCAAAGCAAATGAGTCCCGCCTTCTGTTTATGCTCTCTGGGTGGCAAGTGTTGTACATGGGGTAAGTGGAGACGCAGGAGGAGGCAGTGTTTATGTGAGTCATGCCCAAGTGAGCAGAGGGGACGCTCATAGAGCCCGGAGAGCATCTGTGAAGGAATCCATGCTTGTCGCGCCAGGCAGGGCGCAGAGCCTGCTTGCCCAGTCTACTGAAGTTGTTGAGTGTCATAGACCAGGGCCACTGGGTAAGGCCTCATGGAGGACCCAGCCTGGCTGGGGCAGGGAAGCTGGCCAGGCCTGAGCAGGGAATGAGTGCTAGTCTCCATTCAGACAAGTACAGTGCCAGGCATCTTGGAAGCTCTTGGGGAAAGAGAGAAGGGAGGGTAGGGTTCTACAGAGTTGCTGGGATCCCCTCACCCCCAAGTCTGGGCCTCCAGTGTCTGAGACCTCACCTGCCCAGCAGGCTCCTCCTGGCAGGCGTTGCCCGGTGAGCTTCTGTGCTCCTTTCATGCGCTATTCTTCCCCCTTCTCTTCCAGCTCCTCTCATTGCTGCCTGGACAGCCCCTTAGTTGCCTTCTGTCCTCCAGCCTCCTGCTCCAGTCCACCGCCGCCCTCTCATCTTCCCAGCCTTGTTTCCCCCTACTGCTCTGGCTCCTGCTCCTCACAGCCCACTGGAGAGGCCAGGACCCTTCCTTGTCCTGGAGGGGACACCTGCCACCACGTGCGCTGGACATCCCCATCACAACTCCTCAGGAATCCTGAGCCTTGAAGTTGCTGTCATTTCATCACTGTCCCACTCTTTCCACACTCACACCCCCATGTGGCGTTTCCATTGCCTGGAATGTGCACTCTCCAGTCTTCTGGTAAAACACCTCTCATTCCTAAAATTGAAGCTCTCTTGACACTTCCCTCTTACGTCCCCTCTGGCCTCCTCGAGGCTCTGCTGGAGACTGCCTGCTCTGGGCTTCCATGCCCTTGGTTCATTTCCGCAAGCGCTTGCCTGTCGTCTTGTAACCTGTCTTCCCCTGTAGGCGGGGCCTGAGCCTATATATTCCCAGCCCGTTGAGTGGTGCCCGACCCTTGCTACCTCACCAATAATTGAGTGAATAAGAGATTAAGGAGGAAGACAAACACCATTCTCTGCTTTTGGTATTATAAAACCATCCCACAATTCAAACGTGTCCACGATGAACCCTCCCTATCTGGGGAGCGCAGAGCTGCCGTGAGGTCTGTGCTCTGTGTGTTGCTCACCGCCCCTTGCCAGGCCATGTCGCTCGGTCCGCTGTGCCCTCTTGCTCAGAGACCCCTACAGCCCTCCTGACAGCTGGGTCAGCCCCAGCTCCTCCACATTTGTCTTCTTGCACCAGCTTTGGATTCTGGAAAAACAGCTAGTGCTTTGGAAAATCAGCTCTACTTTATTTTTGTTCCTTTGAAACTTAAATGACTTTCCTAAGAAATGTCTGAGGTTAGAATGGTGCAGAAAGGACCATGGCCAAGGCCCAGGCAAGCTATTTTTGGGATGTGAATGAGCACCCATCGCATTTTTCCCTTCCATCAGCCGAAGCACTTGTTCCAAATAGCTCACAGCCCAGCCTTACAAAGCACAGGCCCCCTTTGCACATGGGGAGGAGGAGGTCCACGTGTCTCTGTCTGTCTGTGTGTCTGACTGAGGTGGATGATGTACGGCCAGCCAATACCAGGAGCAGAAGTTGTCATGTGTATAGGGAAGAGCCTTGCTCTCTGGTAACTAATGAAGAAAGACTTTAAAGCTGGATGTCTAGGGAGAGGTGGGTGGTCATGGACTCTAGAGAGACGCTTTCTGGATTGTTTTCTGGGCATTCGTGTATGTGGCTGGGTTATATTCATATCAGCCAACCGATTTGCAGCACCAAGAGTGATAGACTTTCAATGGTGCTAGATCTAGCGTACTTTTCTGGGTTATTTTCCTTTTTCTAATCACTATTTGCAGGACCATCTGGCTCAGAGCAAGACTGACCAGTACTGTTGGCATTAGCCAGGGCATAGCCTTGTGCAATCTGTGGCACTTTCAGCCAGAAAGAGGAGCGGGGTATAGGGGTGAGATTACCTGCCACGCCACATTGACAGGCCAAAAGGCACAATTCTGTATCTTTTATAAGTGTTTCTGTTTAGGATTGAACACTAAGTATTATGGGTAGCATTTGAGTATCTTAAAGAAATTGTATTTTTACTTCTCAGCACCCGTCCCCCACCCTACCCTCATTGTCCAAAGCTGACCTCTGCCTCCCCCTACTTTCGCAGGTGTGACGTGTCTCCAGGTACTTCATGCTGTCTGCCTCTGTCCTCGCCACACCACTGGTGCGCACGACTCCTGAACCATGGGGGAGAACGAGGACGAGAAGCAGGCCCAGGCGGGGCAGGTTTTTGAGAACTTTGTCCAGGCGTCCACGTGCAAAGGTACCCTCCAGGCCTTCAACATCCTCACACGACAGCTGGACCTAGACCCTCTGGACCACAGAAACTTTTATTCCAAGCTCAAGTCTAAGGTGACCACCTGGAAAGCCAAAGCCCTGTGGTACAAACTGGATAAGCGTGGTTCCCACAAAGAGTATAAGCGAGGGAAGTCGTGCACGAACACCAGGGTAAGGAGAAAACCCGAGTCCTACCTTTGCAGGGCGTGTGCATTTGACATGTGGGAGGTTAGGAAGCTGTCGCCATTTTGCCACTCTGAGGTTCTTAGTAGGTGTGGGTGTGAATGTTGCATTGGTTTGCTTTGGTGAGGGTTTCCTTTGTACGCGTCAGCTTTTCCTGGCTGGGAGGTTCCCTCTTCTCATGCCCTCTCCAAGGGAGGGAAGCCAGAGGCAAGGCTGAGGGAGAGAAGCCCGTGCTTGATAGCACCCCTGCTTCTACTATTCCTGCTGCCACTGCTACTACTTCTAGTAGCTGCTATTTATTGAGAAGCTTCTAGGTACAAAGTACTTTATGTCCATGATTTCAGTGAACAGCTGCAGGCGTTCTTTGGGCCATTTTAGAGACGTGGACATTGAGAAGTCGGTTGTTCCCAAGGTCACACAACTAGAGGGCAACCTTAGTCCGTCTGATCCTAGGGCTTAAGCCCTAAATCTCTGGGAGAGGCATAGTTAGAGAGTTGTGCTCCCCTGGGTATGAACATTTAAGAAAGATCCCCTGGTTTTTAATTAATTGGCTAAGAGATAGGCATAGGTCCTTACTGCCTCTTCCTCCCTGTCTCTTTCTCTTCCTCCTGATTCCCCTGCCCTCTCCACCTGCCACTCCCTTCCCCAGGATGCATTTCTCTACCTAGGACCACACTCATAGTTAAGCCTGCACACTGATTGCATCCCCCTTCATTTGGCTACAGACAGCATGGGTGAACGTAGGCTCACTATCACAACCTTTCTCTGACATTCCTGAAATGCCCACCACCAGATGGGCAGCTGGGAGTCCAGGTGTCTCAGCTGACTTCCCTGGTGGCCGTTGGGGGCTATCAGCCCTGGGCACTGGTCCAGGCTGTGTGTTTAGGTTAAAATCAAATGTGCTGTATTTAGACCTCACAGGAGATAGCTCAGCTAGAACCCTAGGAATTCCAGTCAGTGCCAATCCCAGGACAAGAGGATTGAACTCTCCATGGCAATCGGGACTGTTTTGTTTTTGTTTTGGTGATGAGAAGCTGTTGAGTCCACCAGGGGATACGCTGCTTTCCACTGCCCCAAGGGAGACAGCTGCCAAGCTCCTGCAAGCCTGGGGCACTCTGACACTGAGGGACGTAGGAAGAGCATTCCATCAGGTTGAAATAGACCAGTTGCCTCAGCCCAGAGCAGACTAGGCATCCAGGCAGTGCCTGCCCATAACCTGCCAAGCTCCAGCTAGGCAGAGGAGATGGAGGAAGTAGGAAAAAGGAAGGGATAGGAGAGGGTGAGACCAGTGTCCTGGGTGCCACTCCCACCCAGTGACTCCTTTCCTTGTTGTTGTGACTTCATGGTTCAGAGTTCACTGGGTGGCTCTTCAGAGTTAAAGGAGGGGAAGCTTTTAGCTTTCCAAGTGCCACCCCCTCAGTAATTGTATATGGTGGCTTTCTTTTTTTTAAAGGTCTCATAAAAGTCAGGTGGCCCAACTGCACTGTGTTCTTTCACAGAGGATTTTCAGAGCTCTGTTTTGATTAGGGAATGTCACTGTCCCATATACCCAATATGAGTGGCTGCTGGGGGACCCTCTTGGTGAGCTGAGGGCAGATTGTCACGGGGAGCCAGCCAGTAGAGGGATGCAATGGAGGGCTGCCCACCAGGAAGAGACCCTTCTTCCAAAATTTACTAGCCAGTTGCCTAGCCGGTGTGGCCAGCCTCTATTTTACAAGCTTTGGTAGCTTGAAATAGAACAGTCATCACATCTTGTGGTTGGCAGGTCACCACTGGCTTCTGAGATACAAAGGGAAAGAAATCGTCTTTTGTTAGGGATGCTGGGTAAGGTGCTTCTTGCCCAGGAATTTTTATGCCTTTCTTGTGAGGAGGAACAAAGACATTTTCCATGTGAGGTAACTCACCTCACCAAAACCGCCTGAATGCTGAGGAGTGGAAGATACGTTTGAGAATGCATTGTAAGTACGGACTGTGACTGTGTTAGGCTTCTTGAGCTGTGCTTTTCAGAAACCCAGCTCAAAATAGCCACAAAGAACAGGGAAATCATTGACTCATTTTCACAGGAAGGTGCAGGCACTTTAAGTCTGGACCTTAACTTGGATGCTTGGATGCTTTGCTCTCTGTTGGCTCCATGCTTCCCTCCTGCAAACAGATTTTTCTCCATGTCCGAAGCCTCTCATTCACATCTTTATAGCTCCATCCCAAAAGGCTGGAATCTTTCTCTTCCAGCTCAATATTAAAAAATCTCAGGGAAGGATTCTGATTGGCCCACCTCTGGATTTATGATAGCCAGAGCCAGGGGAACTGGTTACTGGAATTGGTAGCTCTTTCAACCATCACATGACCGATGTGAGGGAGGAGCAGGTCCTTCAAGGATGTGGGAGTGAGACAGATAAACAACAGATGTCCTTGGCTGGCCGTGGTGTCTCACGCCGAGGCAGGTGGACCACTTGAGGTCAGGAGCTCGAGATAAGTCTGGCCAACATGATGAAACCCCATCTCTACTAAAAATACAAAAAAATTAGCCAGGTGTGGTGGTGGGTGCCTGTAGTCCCAGCTATATGAGAGGTTAAGGTGGGAGAATCACCTGAATCCAGGACGCAGAGGTTGCAGTGAGCCGAGATCACGCCTCTGCACTCCAGCCTGGATGACAGAGCGAGACACTATCTCAAGAAAAAAAAAAGAAAGAAAGAAAAGGAAAAAAGCCATAAAAAATGGTTGTCCTCTACAGCGACTGTTGATTTGTATTCTGGCCATGGTAGAGGCCCCTTGCATATCACATTCATGTGTGAGTGGTTAATGGCCAGCTCTGTGAGGCCAGTGCTTGCACTCCTCATTGTAAGTCAAACAAAACCCAGGGCAGGGGTCCTCACCTCTTCTAACGTGAATAGACACTGTCTTGCTCACGTACCATGTTCAGGCATCCTTTGGTGTAATGGTTTATGCTGAGCATGAGTCAAGGAAGAAATACTGGGCCTTTGTATGCATGTGGCTGATTGTCAATGCTAAGCCAGATGGCACAGGTTTGTCAGGTACCAGGCATAAAGCCAAGCTCCTGGTTAGCCATAGGCAGATCAGGAATACACGAAATTAAGCCAGAACCCTGACCTTTGTGCTGATATGGATGCATCTGAGCACCACCTGGCGTGGGTCTGGGCTTAAGCATTTCATAGGCGTTTATCAGCCCCTGCCATGGGCTGAGCATCATGCTCCTGCCTCCATGCCACCAGTGAGTATGTGTGTATATACACACATGAGTGTGACAGTGGTGAGAGATTGGGGACCAGGATCTATCTGGAGAAGAAGGGCTCTAGTGGAGGTGCCAGGGGACAAGGAGGGCTGCCGGAAAGTTCTCTAGAGCAATGGCTCAGGTGCCAGTTGCAAAATCTCACTTGGGAGTATTATTTGTTATTGATGATTATGTATGAGGGTTTTGTTGCAGTGAATATTAATAACTCTTTCACTGGGAGTGACTCTGTCTGGATAAGAATGAGGGTGAACTGAGGATCAAGCCAAATGAACTCTTTCAGGATTGACACTGGCTCTGTATGAGGGTAACACCTGCTCCAGTGTCACACTCAGCTGAGTAAAACAGTGTCACTGAGGAACACAACCCAGAAGAATCTGCAAGGTGCAATTTGGTATGGGAAATGCTGTAATCACAAAATTGTGGACTCCGTTTATTTTTACATATAAATCTTCGATGCTAGAAGGAACTTAGCATAGCAGATGTTATGTGCAGTGTCTGCATTTAACAGGCCACAAGCAGGGGTCCAGAAAGCTGACGATGGTGGCACTACTGGGATCTGGACTCTACTGGTTTACTCTTATGTTCTTTTATTTGTTCATTAGCAGGTGTTCCAGTGCCCTGTGCCTTACCAGGCATCTGACAGGGAGGATAGTTTGGAAGATAAATAAGCTGTGGTTTCACTTGAGCTTTCTATAAAGGCAGATATATAATTATTTCTGTATTCACTTATTTAATCATTCATGAGGTGAATAGTTATTGAGCAGCTAGTATGTGCCAGGCACTCGTCTAGGTATCTACTAGCTCTGTGGCCTTGGGCAAGTTAGTTAATATCTCTAGTCCTCAGTAACATTCTCTGTAAAATGAGGATAATAAGAGTAGCTACTTCATGGAGTTACCAAGAGGGTCACATAAGGTAATGTTTGTAAAGCGTAGAAAGGTGTCTAGCATTCTGATAAGTGATCAGTAAACATTTAGTCCTTATTATCATTAATATCTTAAGAGCTATGAGAAAGGTATATACACTGGTCTGCAGGAGCATAGAAAAGCCAGTGACTAACTGTGACGGGGTAGTCTGGGAATGCTTCCTGGAAGAGGAGGTTTGATGTGAGGCTTGGCAGATGAGTAGGAGTTTACGGTGTAGAGCTGAGGAAACAGCTAGAGGGAGTGCAAAGAGAGAGATAGATTCTAGGAAGAGTGTGTTGCTCTGTAATGGGAAAGGAGGAGTGTGGGACATGTGGGGGAAGGGTGAAAGCCAGAGAGCACAGAGTGGATGCATAGTAGGAAAGGCTGGAGGAAAAGACCTCCTGGTCCAGGCGGTGAACAGAGGGTCTCTTACACGAACAGTGGACCTGGGAAACCAGGAACAATGAGCCCCTGATCCCCAATCCCGTCCAGGGTTCTTTCCACTCCCTGCCCCTCCAACCCCCAATCACACATACAGGACTGCTCAGTAATCACAGGTACAGACCAGGGGGTATTTGCACATTGTTGCCATAAAAACTCGCTTGCAGGAAATGACTCATGGACTCTTGTCACTAGCAGGAATTGGGCTAGCCTATGTAATAATCTTGCGTTATCTTTTTGGAAGGATGTGACTATATTTGATGAGCATCCAGCAGGGTCACCACACACCTTTTGCTCCTGGACCGCTGCTCTGTGTGCAGCCCAGGCCCCAGGTTGTGCTGAGGACTAGCTGGTCCTATGGTCTCCAGCTTCCTCCATAGACTGCAGCAGGGAGGCAGCCAGGCAGGGTGCGAGCGTGTTAGAGGTGGAAGGGGTGACACCGGGAGCAAAGGCTGCTACCGCCTGGCCTGGATAAGCCTGTCTGACATTCCCCACCTCTGAAGTCATCCATCATGGCTGCGCTGGCTGATACGGGCAGTTCCAGTCATAACTGATAAAGCAGAAGACGGTCTCTGGGGTGTGAAACTCTGTGTGAGTTGAACAAAAAGCTTAGATGAACTCTGGATTTGTCCGCTTGCCTGACAATAGACGGCTGGCCCTGCTAATTGAACACGTTTCTGAGCCTGGATGGCCAGTCGGGTTGTGTCAGTGACTGCATTTGTTACCACAGCTGCACACGGAGCGTGTGGAGTTTGCTTGAGTGTGTATGTTGGGCATTACATGTGAGCTTGGGTAAATCCAATTCGCAGCAATGTCATCTGGAGAAGAAAAAACACTCTCCTTTTTGTCTGTCTTCAGGAAGTGGTTAATCCAGGTTTAGTGTGTTCATTTTATAAATATATTTATAAATAAAGACTTTTTT